>NW_028185084.1:2395601-2504544 GCF_003343005.1 Rhea americana | reverse complement strand
TGGAAGAAAATGAAGCAACTCATCACTTTAAAACAGCATTTTCAAGGTATTGGAATTAGTATTCAGACATCTAAATAGCCTGATTCACAGAAACACCAAATCACCACAGCTTCTCCTATCTTCAGGAACAGTGAATACTTAACTGATCTGGAAACACATGCAAATGGTGGCTTGTGCAGGCCACACAGAACCAGAGCCAGATAGAAATAGAAATCAAGCATCTTATCTGCCAATCTGCTGATCTAACCAGTAACATACGTGGCAGCTCTGCAAAGAGCAGACCGTTTTGTGGTGAGGCAAAGGGAGTATAAATGGCCTAAATTAAGCCAGGACTTCACCTTCCCCAGGCTTTCACCTGAAATTCTGGCCTCTGTCTTCACAGAAAGTGGGATTTCTCTTACTCTGTTTTTTTTAAGCCACTGTTGGTTTGATTAATGGTTGTTTATCACTTACCACAGTACAACAATTTTAAGCCACTGCTATCAATTCCGTGGTATTTGTCTTGGCTGTTTTTGCTTGATGTTTTCCATGCTAATAAAAAAAGACTCTAAAAAAACCTGATGATAACTTGCCTGCTTCTCTCATAGTTGACATCAGGAGGAAGACCGCATTATTACGTTTCTTATAGGAGGAATGCATTTGCACAGATGAAGCTGCCAAAGTATTCCTTGCCCAAGGTATGCTGGAATGCTTCTATGTACCTAGAGATATTTTGATTGTTCAGAAATTATTGAATCCTATGAGTGATCACAGGGAGAGCTACAATGAATGAAAGTGTCATTCTTCTTCAGGAGAACATTTGTTAAGTAGAAAGAACTCGAAACAAAGTCAGCGCTTTGGCAGTCAAAGGCGTCAGCGTGAAATGTAGACTGATGCCATGGTCCTTGTCAGTTCTTATTTCATTATGATTAGCTAACAGTGTTTTGAGGATGTTCTCTTTGGTCTTAAAATCCCATTTTTCTGCTCCTGTCCTGTGTGGGTCACTTTTTGTGCTTTGCCTCATTAGTAGATTTTAATGGGAACCAAGTAAAGAGATTCTTTGTGTGTCTGTTCCATATATTCCCTAATTAAGAACAATGATGAATTAGCATTGAAGCTTGAAAGGATATTGCTGCTTTTAGGAGTTGAATTTTTTGAGACCTATCTAAAATGTGTCAGGAGAGGAAAAAGTGCTCCATTTTGAAGAAATCATGGTTTTGCAGCTGGGCTTCTAATGACTTTCAAAATAAAGACAGAGAATGTTTTTTTAAGAGTCCTCTATTTCTTGATAGTATGGCTTTAATGAAACGTAAGCTCAAAGGYGGGAAATGATCCTGTGATTTCTATGCAAGATCTAACATCTGAAGGCAAATGACAATCCCTGGTTAACTTCTGGAAATGCCAAACGAAAGTAAAACAAGTGCAAGGTCAGCCCATACCCAGAAGTTGAAAGAATACCAGGTTTTGAAGATGGAAGTTTTCAAAGAGATAATTTGGCTATTGTTACAGCTGGCTATCTTTGACTCCTCACCCCTACTGATCCATTTATAGTGGATTAACTGGA
Source organism: Rhea americana (assembly GCF_003343005.1). Classification (NCBI taxonomy): domain Eukaryota; kingdom Metazoa; phylum Chordata; class Aves; order Rheiformes; family Rheidae; genus Rhea; species Rhea americana. Next base: position 2,503,001 of record NW_028185084.1, on the reverse strand, counting down.
GGCAATTTTCATCATATGTCCAGACTGCAGCTCAAACCCATACCTTCAAAGCCATACCTAGCCTGCTCTGCCATTGCCTTGTTCCTGTTTACATCAACCAAAAACCCAAGCTTACAGGATTTTGTGGACCCTACCAGAAGCCACAAGACATAGAAGACCTAGCCTGTGTAAGATAACTTTGATAAATTCTTTTCAACAAAGATCAATGCACTTTTTTTTCCTAGAAGATATACAGATTTGGGAAATTAATTCCCAGTGTAGCTGTTTCTACATGCCTAGGCAAACCCTGTATTTTGTGTTAAACTCTGACTGTCCCAAASCTTCAGTCATGTTTAAAAGTATTACTCTAAAGCATGATTTAAAACTTCTGTGCAAGCAGGAATTACTCTGCCAATACAGATCAAATTTAAGCAGGTGTTTATTTGAAATAGTATTTCCTTAGCAAAGGAACTGCATTTTTAGGACAGTTGTTGCAATGCCCAACCAGAATTGTCATTTACAGTTGATTAAGACCATCTGTAAAGAGACTGCATGTTTCGAGATGGTTGCCTCCTTTATGTCCACATTTGTTTCTCCAACTGTCCACCATCTCCGGGGGGAGAGGGAGTGAGTGAGAGAGAGAGAGAGAGAGAGAGAGAGAGAATGCACTACTACTAAATTTCAATTTGTTCTCTGTGAATGGGAAGCAATAAATTTGTATTATTTGACCCAAAGAAAGGGGCAGATATTTAAGGAGATACAATGCGTTGTCACAAGCTCAGAATATCTTCAAAGGCTGAAGAGCTGCGTTTGGCCTGGAAGGAGCTACAATAGAACTGTGGCTGTCTGGGAGGCTGTTATCAAAGCAAGATAGCTGCTTTTATTAAAAATGCACAAAGCACTGTACTATTCAAAGGAATCRAAACAAACAGCTCCTTTTATGCCTAAATTCTCTTTTATCTCCTTCTGCTAAGAAAGTGGGACCAAACATGGTAAACAGTGCTAAGTGACTTCTGGAACTCAAGACTGAAATATCAAGCTCTTTACCTTGGCATGTCCCTCCTGAACTGGAGGAGTGTGGCAGGACTGCTTGTGCAGGTGACACTGCTTTTCAGGCAGGAATGGCCTATAGCAAACCAAACCCAAAATATTCTTGCTACAGGCACTAATTGTTGGCCTGGTAGCAAGTTTGTGTAAAAAACCTGAGTGAACTTAGAACTATCTCCCATATGAGAATATCTCTGTACATTTTTATACAGGTTGTATTAACCCTGCAATGACCTTTATTGAGATCTGTTAATTCCTGCAGTGGGTTGCTACTGCTATTCTGTGTCACAGCACCATGATATGGACTCTGATATAGACTTTATGGTGTAGCTTATTAGAATCATTTGTGACAATAACAATATGCACCTTAAGCGTACACACAGGATTCTCAAAATTGCTGCATTTTAGACCAGTGCATAGGGCAGACATTTGTGAATATAGAGGCAAAGCAAGCAATGTCTCTTAAAAAGAAGACATGTCCTTAAACTGGTGCTGGAWTGACTAGGGTTATGCTACCTCCATTTTAAATCCATGATCTTTTAACCTTAGAATGCACACCCTGATGGAAGAAGCAATAACCAAAAAAATATAAAAACAACCTGAAATCCTGAAATACAGACCTTAAAAACAGTGAACAGTCCCAGTAATGGATGGGATAAAACAGACATAACATAACCTTGCATTTTTAACTTACCAAGAAGAAAAGTTCTCTGACCAAGTGCAAAAAGCACACCTGAAGCAAATTTAGTGATTCAGAAAGCCTTAGTCTTTAGTTATCTCGGTAGACATTTGATCAAACCCGTGCACAGTATTGTGCTCTTTTGTCTTTGGAAAGACAAGAAGGACAGATGGCAGAGCTGCATACTAATGTACTTCCTCATGTACTGGAGCAGAGGGAGGAATGCTCAGGCTCTCTGTGGACAGACGCATGAGGAGCTCCTAAAGATGGCAATGGATGTATAAGTTGCCTTTCTCCACTTTCCTTTTATCTTCTCTTTTGTAGGGCGGTAAAATAAATTTCTGTTGGAGCAGAGAAGGGTTTAGTGAAGCTCTTACTCCATATCAGGATGAGGATGAATGCCATTTTTTGGTAATATTCCTCCCTCAAAGCACTTGGCCCACTAAAAAAAAAAAAAGAAAAGAAAAGAAAAGGGAGAGAAAAAAAAGAAAAGATTGGTCTGCTAGGATGACTGATTTGCTTATTACTTGCAGGGGAATGGTATTCCTTGTGGCATAGCTGATGCTCTCAATATATCAGCATGGTGTGATATGTTGGGGCCAATAAAGAAAACCTCATAAAATGAGTGTAAACTATCTGCTTGTGGAGAAGAAGCCTAAAGATAGTTTGTTGCTGGAAAAACAATGAGCTTTTTCCAGAAATCCACAATAGATGATGCCTTCTACCAGAAAAGACCTTTTGCCAATGTAATTTTTCATGTAGTTGGCAAGAAAGTTTGAAAATTCAGTCTTTTCTCCTTCCCACTGAACTGTAGAGTCAATTTATTCCAGCTTTACTTTTGGTAGAGCAAGGCCGGAAAGTGGATGGTGGAAAGGGAGAGAAAGCCTTTGTCAGTGCTCCAGACCTTATTTGGAAGAGAAGAGCAGCAGCCTGGAACTACACACCGATTGCAGCCTTGGCAGCACACTTTGGAGATCTAGATGTTAAATTGAATGACTTTCTCCAAAAAATAGCCTTCGACAGAGGCCCTGTGTGCACTTAACTTGACTGTATCGTGTTAGATTTTCACTACCATAGGTAAGCAAATCTTGCTCATCCTGTATCAGTTGCCTCTTTTCTGTGACCTCAACTCTAGTCTGAAGAAGAATTCAACCATTCTCCATGTTTAAGCTTCAGCTCTTCTTTAAGATTCACTCTTTACTGTGATGGAGAAACCTTGGCACTTGCATCATTACTGAGAAATGACAAAAGTTTTCTAGCAGATGATTCTGCAGAATTACAGGTTCAGGTATAGATTGGAAATAACAGCCAATAATTTAGAGGTTTCTATCTCCTGACCGTTCTTCTCTCCTAGTGCATGAGCTAGAAAGTCCAGAACATTAGTTTTCAAAACATGACACTCCCATGATAGGATTTGTGCTGGTACATATAACTGGCTCAGATGTTAGGAGTGAACGTGATCTGCTAGTTAATACTGATTTTCCCAACATGGAAACGAAAAATCGCTGATGTTGTTCAAAGACATGTTTGACACTCACAGAATGGTTCCCTTCTATTAAAGTGTTGCATTGTCCGTACATCTGTTGGGCAAGGCCRTATTTAGAGGAAAAGTTAACTGATCCACAAAGGTAAGTAGTTGGAATATTATTTTTGACTTTCTGCACTATATCTGTTATGCCAGCTTTGTCTGTCTGTGCTTCTCCAGGGTTAAATTCCCTCAGTTTTACTGAGATCATCTTAGACTTCCATCCTACATCACTATCTGATCAAAACTCAGGAAGAATCTAGTGAATAAATTATCTTATTTGCCTGTTCAACTTTTATGAGATTGCCTTTGGTTTTCCTTGGTGTTGATCAAAATATCTTCTTACCTCTGTCCTCTAGGTATTACAAAACTATTGATTCAAGTGATAAGTTAATGAAATTGTATATTGAAATTTTGCTTATAATCTGTGTTTCCACAGAGAGGTCTGTCCATGTTTATGGATACATACAAAAGCTTAAGCTGGAGATCAGAGCTCTACTACCTGATGCTGCTGAAGCACATTAGGAAAACCTACTCATAAAACTCTACCAGCATGTTGACTAGGGTGACAGTCTGAAGCAAAGCCTCTGAAAAGCAGATGCAGCAGTAACTTCTACTAGCACAGCTGCAGAGAGAGTAGAGCTGTACAGCTGTACAACTGCAGAGCTATAGTGGAGAGAGGATATCTGTTCACAATCACAATTAGTAGGAGCCAGTGGGACTTATATTACCTTTCCTATCACCTCAGGAATTGACCCAATCTGTTCCTCCACAAAATCAGGCCATTTTATGGGGTACTTTTTACTGCAGCACAAAGAAGCAAGTAAATCAAGTGAATATCCATCCACTCTGATACTCAGATCTGGATCTGGATGAACAGGCAACTGTTCTGAATCTTTAATTGATAGTGGATCCACTTAAAATTTATAAATCAGATTTCTTCGCCATATTATTTTTCATCTTTTATATTACAGGCCTCCATCTGGAGGAGTAACCCCCCCTAAATATCCGTAAGAAAGCAAATTGTCAAAGATTATTATTACTAGAAAGAAGTAGCATCAGTTTCCAAAGAATGTCTCTTCTGATTAAGTTTCCAGTTTTGCATACAGAAAACTCTGGCTGATTCACGGAAGCAAAACAGCTTTGGGATATCTGCCCAAAGCAGATAGAACARCTGACTCTTTTGGGAATCACAGAATCTGCATTTCTTTTCCTAACTCCGCAGATTTTTAAGGCACCAAGGAACTCAGGGTTCCTGTACTGYGCAGATAGAGCCTGGGAATTTCATTATAACTATCTCCCCACTAGTAGCTTTTGAGGTGATGATTTCTCCTGGCAATGGAAGAGCGAATCAGGTTTAATAGAATTTGTTTTCAATTATACTCTTTTTCATTGCTTTCTGCCTGCTGTTGCACGTGGAACAAATACAGAAAAGAAAAGGAAAATCTCACGCATAAAGCTAATGGCCTAACTACCGTTCTGCTCTTTGAATCTAGTGAGCTTTGGAGTTGTCTTTCTGTTGTATTGTTGTGTTCAGCACAGTGGCCCGCTCTCCTAGGTGACAGGTACTAAAAATAATAAATAACAGCGGCACTGGCTGCAGATCACCCCAGTAGATCCTTCATGTATTAGTTCCCATTCACACTTGGTGTCTAGGAACTATGTAAGAAGCAGATGTTTCTGATGCTGCTTTTTTCTTTCTTTTTTTTTCTTTTAAAAAAAGCATTTTTAATATCTCTGATTTCACAATTACAAGTAAAATCATTTAGTTGCCAAACAGCATCCCTCACCCACAATACTCATTAAATGAAAATTTCGGTAGGGAAGAGAAGTGCTGCAGTATAATGCTATATTGCCAATATAAATGTTCAAATAACACTTCATCAGTTAATTATCACTTTGAAAATTGGCAGAAGAAAGCACGTGTGGGTGGAATTCTCTGCTTTCCAGTGTTGYGTACAGTCTCTGATTAAACTTCAGCCTAAATACATCTCTTGCTCCTCCACAATAATGGTGGTGCCCTTCAAAATGACAGAGCAGATCTCCTTCTAGTAACACTCCTGTTTTCTTTTCTCAGGACATGCATGTTATCAGCACAGATGAGAATCAGGTGTTTGCAGCTGTTCAAGAGTGGAACCAGAATGATACGTACAACCTGTATATTTCCGACACCCGAGGGGAGTACTTCACCCTGGCCTTGGAAAATGTCAAGAGTAGTCAAGGGCTGGAAGGGAATGTGATGATTGACCTCTATGAGGTATGTCATAACTCCAAATGTCTCATTCTCAACTCAAGAGTTCACGTGACACGAATACCGTTGTCTTCTTGCACATCACACTCATAGTATGCATGTGAATAACAGAGCCTTATGGCTCTAGTGGCTAAACACAGTTTTCCCCTCCTTTTATTCAAGGATCTCAATGCAATCAGCTGAATTCCAAGGCCAGGTTTTGCACAGATGTGTAAGTTTGGAGCAGCCTGATAGTACAAACAGATTCACTGGTGTACTCTCATGTAGGTCTCAGATGAAGAAGAGCACATGTCTGCGCAGGAAGACATACGGTAGAAGATGTAGTGGAACAGAGAGGAACTTTGAGTTTCTCAGCCAGAATCCTGCTGCCTTTAGTGCCCTGAGCCCCCATTAGTCCAACCTGTGGCTCTGAAGACTCCTAATACTCTGAAGTTTTTATTGCACTTCTGAGAAAAAGAAGAGGCAGCAGTTTTCAGCCACCTTTGTCATCCTGCCCATCTTGAGTTATTCTGGGAATTGAAGTAAYTTTAGATAGGCTCTCCTGGGTGATTGCATAAGCAAACACTTCTACCTCATCTTGAAGTTCCCTTTACCCTGAGCCTTTTCTTTACAAGTGCAGTCCACCAAAACTTACCTGTAAGAAGGCCAACTTAAATTGTCTTCTATGATTACTGAACCTAAGAACAAGACTTTTAATATGCTCTTATGCTTCTCTTGCTCTGCTGCCTGTCTTGTTTGTGGAGATAGTGCTTTAGCTGATAGAGATTGGATCCTCAGTTGTTGTTAGGAGGATCAACTTTATTCAGATATCTTCCAGGTGTTTTTCTGACCATTTAGAATAAAAGCCATAAACTAGTTCTGAGTTCCTCTGAAAAACAAGATGATTCCTTTATTTCTCCTTCACCACCTGGATATTAGCTCTGCTACCCAGGTTACCTTCAGCTGCCATCTTCTTGGAAACCACCTTGGAATATGCAAACAGAAAGCCAAAGTGTTGTGCATAATTGCATATGAATTGCAGGAGGATGGGCACTGGCACTTCCCAGACATTTGGAGGTTTTTACTGTTAATCTGTCTGCAATGCTGGCAGCCCATGGAAAGGCTGTTGCCTCTTATTACCGTCAGCTTGAGAAGCGGTTTCACTGCATTATGTAAAGGTGTCCTACATGCCGGGGGAAAGGAAAGCCTCTGTTTTATTAGGCTGACAATACACAGTAACCCAGGTTGAAATTGATGGGATCAGACTTGTAGCGTCATGTCTGCTGATTATCTAGATAGAAAGAATATTGGCTGACACTGAACCTGGCACAAAACTTCCTTTAAATTTGGTATTCTAGCTGGAAGGGAACAGAAAGCCATCCAGTGTGATTGTCCCAGTAAGATTGTTACAAATGATGAATATTTAGGGATAAATGGAGACGAATAAGAGAGAAGGAGAAAACCCATAGATGAATTAAAAAGTAATGGAGAGATTGCAAAATCAGTTCTTGTGTGGTAACAGCAGTATATTTAGAAAAGAAAGATTGTTTGAGAAAACGACGCCAGGAGAAGGCAGGTACATGTCTCTGTATGGATGTGCTTCTTAGGTTCATCTGKTTGCGTTGTAGTTAATGTGTTTGTGTGCATAGACTCCTAAACTAGATCTACATTGAAGATAAATTTACTTGATGTTGCACAAGAGGAAATTGTATTGGTGTGAAGAGAAAATAGTAGTTCTGTGCTGGTGCCTCAYCCTGTTCTCCATTGTCTCCCCTTTAAGTCAATAGGAGCCCTTCACTGGGAGATTGTTATTCTAGGCTGTGGACTATTCTACTACTGGACCTTGCAGAGGATGAGGAGACCCACTCTCAGTGTGGCTCCTTCCTGCCTCTTCGACAGGGTATGACATGAGAATTGCTCTTCTTCCTGTCTCCTGTTAATGCCAATGCATAAGTAACACACTAGAAGCAGTGTTCAGAGGGTCTGCAGTAGCAATGAGGCTATCCTAGAAACCATTGCCAAGAGCAAGGGAAGAGCAGGAGACACTGGCCCCTCTCTAATTCCTGCACCTCTCCAATAATATGATATGGCTCTAGGTGACTCTGCAGCTGGACTAATCTGCAGCAAGACAGTCCTGCCTGTGGGAAGTCATGTCCAAAATCGTAATAGCTGGCCTCTGTGGTGTGGGGAAAAACTAGAATAAATTGTTTATTTTTTATTTTGACCAGAGGTTTTAGAGGGAATTGAAATCTTTAGAGGAGAGAGCTACTGTGAGGAGATGTGTCTGTAGCTATCAAGTATGTCTGCCGTGTCTGGGACTTGCTTGTTTTTACCAGTGTGGATTATTTCTGATGGAAAGTGTATTCTTGGAGTACAAAGCTAGTGATGGGAAGAGAAGAAAGTATTTCAAGTCACATGTTTGAGTGTCTTGTGTGAATCTTTCATCCCATTTGCAGACAGAGCAACTGTACACAATGCATATGTGTTTGGATTGCCGACAAAGCCTCTGTGGGGATCACCGTAGTGCKTGTCACTCCAACAACTTGTGGATGCAGAGCTTTCTCTGTCGTGGTTGTGTGAGCAGCTGGGGTTGTGTGTCATGGATGCGAATATGCAATAGGTGCATCTCTTCCTACTGAGAGCATGCAGCCACATATACTGTGTGCAGTCTCTTTTAAGATAAAGCTGTCCAAGAGTGACAGCATAACTTACACTTTGCTTACCCTGGAAAGGGCTCTGAGTCCCAGCCCATGACTAGAATCATAAAAAAGAAGAATTCACGGGATTTCAGAGTGCATTTATCATCTGATAAATAAAATGTTTTTTAATCATTTATGACTAGCATTTCACAAGGAGTATAATACCACTATTTCAGTACAACAACAAAGAAATGGAGTTATTGGCTCCGGCCTCTGGTAGCAAAGGAAGAACAGTGTTATTTTTTCAGCCCTGGCTATTTGTACAGTACCGCTGGGAGACATAGTACCTCTTTCTTATCAGAGTGCCTTTCTATCACGTGAAAGAAACTCTGTAAAGTTAGTTACATGGGAAAAACAGTACAGTTAGAACATTTAAAATACTATCATTTATGCTTATATTAACTATAGATCAGTTAATTCCTTTAAATAARGACTACTGCCCCTTATAACAAATCATTTCTAAGCCTTTTAAGTGGCCTCAAARTGCCTCACTGCAATTATACAAGAAAGAAAGTGCTATTCAGAATGAATACAGTGTACTGTACTGTACACTAATAGTCCCGTGRCACAGCAGTAAGGTCCTTGCTGGCACTGATAGCAACCAAACTGGGTCCCTTAACTGAAGATGTCAGCTGAGGCAGGTGAGTCGTCTGAGGCTAGAACAAACTCTGAATCTGCTGTGACCAATTGCCACATGATGCCACTCAAATAATAACCTGTATGAATAAAAAGGCTTGATAAGTGATTCTGTGTACCAGTTCTGCAGCACAAGAAGAAATGGGGTGGACGACTTAGCAGTCTTGATGGAAGACAAAGTTTTTGCCTTCCTCCCCTGCTCCTGATTTCTTTTCCCTTTTTATTGTAGCACTCAGGTTGCAGAATGACAGCCTAACAAATTCATTAGCAAGCTGCAGCAGCTATTGAGCTATTGATTTTCAGTGTGCTGAGAAGATGAGGAACATTTTGCAATGTGAGTTGTGGTTTTTGGTTGATTTTTTTTTCCTTCTCGTGGAGGCACTTTTGGGCTTGATTCCAGTGCGAGTCTGTTAACATCACATCTTTCCAAAATGCTTCTCCAGGTCTCCTCTGGTAAAGCTGCTGAGTAAAACACTGGGAATAATAAAAGGATCAAGATCTCATTGCTGGTTCTTCAGCTAGCATTCTGGGTGGTCTTGGGTGAGTCGGCGGTGCTTCAAAATACAGAACTGTGATAAAAATACCTATATGCCCAAAATTATCATGTTCAAATGCTCATCATTATGAAGCACATTGAGATCCTTAGATAAAAGATCCTAAATAGACTGTATAAGAACAGGAGCACTAAATGGCATATGTATGTGTGCATTGCTGTTTTCTTTGCAAGGCCAAAACTGCTGCTATTTCATGCTAATGCAGCAGGAGGTGAATAATTGCCTTATATGTATTTCATCTTTCAGGAGAAAGGATGCCTATCCAGTTTAAAGAATGTCACTTTACAGATAGTGTTACTGACATCTTACCGTGTTCCCATGCTGCTTCTGAAATAMAAGCTTTCTCTCCCATCTGTCACCTTTCCACCCTATCTGGTCCTGTCTCCAGCCTCTGATGCTCCTTGGCAATTCTTGCCCTGACATCTGTCTCACTGACATAGCCACAAGACCCCTGTTGGATTTGACAGGGCAAGAGGGACACACATAAGCACATGTGCATCGGCTTAATCTATTTTTCAGCCATGTCAATTTTTCCTAGGTAGCAGGGATAAAGGGAATGTTCTTGGCTAACAAGAAGATTGACAACCAAGTGAAAACTTTCATCACCTACAATAAAGGGAGAGACTGGAGCTTGTTGCAGGCTCCAGACACTGATCTGAGAGGAAACCCGGTTCACTGTCTCCTAGTAAGTACGTGGGGGAACTTGGGGCAATGGTAACATGCCAGAGCAATCTTTTATTTTTTTTTTCCTCCGAGGTAACACCAGAGGGCAGTTCATGCAGTGTAATTCTTGAAGAGAATGYTGCATTTTAAAAGTACAGCACATTAGGTTAAGGCCTCCAGATGGTATTGCAAGAGCTGGCATAGCAATTAAATTAAATTTCTGGAAAAAAAGAAATCGCTGCAGATCAGCTTCCCTTTGCCYAGCTGATAGTCTGCTCTGAAAACAGCAGGTGAAACTGGACTCTTGTTTCAGTGCAGTTGATTTTCAGGACACTAGATGGGAGGAGTGAGCTGCTGTAGGCTCGGAAGCTTTAAGGAACCCTAATAACTTTCCATAGGCTCAAATGAAGAGGGGTCTCTTCTTTAGGGCCAGTCTTTTGGCAATGTTGATGTTTATGATTTTYTCTTTGAGCTCAAAAATGAAAAGTGGCACATTCATGCAAATATATGGGTGGATAGGTGTTGGGCATGTATGTTGTATCTGTATTTGTATTTATCAGTATAGATCAACATATGGATAAACCTTTAAACATTTATTATTATAGCTAAAAGGTTTCCAGGAGTAAAAAGAAAATCTCAGCAGCATGAATAGAACTGGAAAACTCTGTCAAATTAGATAGGCTAGACTTTTCTATGTGTATTTTTCGGCTTTTATAACCTATATACAGTACTAGGATAATGCTCTAAGAACTCTAGCCATTACAATTTCAATTACTTTTATACTGTAAAAATAGTAACATGTTTCAGACAGGGCACTACTTATACTACTCTTCCTGCTATTCTCTGGTACCTGCATGTTGCCTCTCATGAGAGAAAAGAAAAAAAAAGTTGTTTCTCATTGTTGAGGCTGTAAGTTTGTTAGAATCTGAATCAGCTTTACATTATGTACATGACGTTATGTAGCTGAATGCTACACTAATCTTTTGCAATAACGTGTAGGGTTCAGTTAAGAGCAAAGAATAAATAACTTTGTATTTGAAGCTGTTCAAATAATTGATTTTTTGATAGAGCCAGAATGAAAGTCATTTCATTTTCTCTCAGAATAGAAAAAATAAATAGGGAGTATTGGGGGTCAAAGAGAAGACTTATTTCAAAGAAGGACCAAATTCACTTGAGTTTGTTTTCTTTTTCTGCCTTTTTAAAAATTTTATCTAAGGGGAGTTCTAGATTAAGTCTTTCTTTAAGATGAAAACTGAGAAGATGGCATTCAGAAAACTTTGCAGACATAATTCAATTTTTTGGAAAGCCTTGTGTTTTAAATAGATTGTAACATAATTCTAACTCCAGGTGAACATCTGTTATAAATAAAATACTTTACTTTTTCAAATTATGGTTGGTTTTGTCATAAGCCTAAGATTTTCAAGGTGAGAGTACAGTATTTCCAGTAAAAACAAGAAAGAAAACAAGCAAAAGAAGAAATATACATCTTATGGGTTGATAAAATAATAATAATAGTAAACCTCACTCTTTTTCCATAAATTTGAACTCTAAGCAAAGGTCTTTCTTGCTGTTCTTACACATTGCTTATGAGAGATCTGACTTGCTGTTGTGGTTATAAATGAGCCAAAGACATTAGTTGCAAAGTGTTTAAAGAACAGCTGTGCACAGGAATTGTGTATTTTAGATACGAAGGTACGCTGCCACTGCAGTTACCTGCTATATGGTGGAAGTGGTCATATGTCTGAGTATACACCAGAATTGGATGGCTGTCATGGGAAGAGGGGATTATGGCTTCTTTGAGTCTTCSCATCCACATCACGTCTGCCATTGCACTCACAGTCACCTGGGAGCAGTGTATAACCCAGCGAGAGTTAGATCAGCTGTGCCTCTACAAGCTGGGTTCCCCTAGGTGGTGGTAGAGTTGAACATGCCAGGTGAGGAGTCATGAGCAGGGGCAGAAGTGTGGGGGACATGAATTGATCCATAGAAAACTCTTGGTTCTCGGTGGATTGTGTTCACACACACAACTCCACTATGCACAAAACTATTTAAACACTCGCTCATTTTTATCCTGCTCTCTACACAAGAATGTAGCTGCCCTGAGTGTTGCTTCCACCTTGTGCAAGCTTAATATAGAYTTATCATCCTGTTTTCACTGGAGAGCAACCACCTCTTACGCCGTCTATGACTTGGAGGGGGGTCACGGGAGTCTGTGGGAATCTGTGCATTGATTTCAAGAAAGTATGGGGCAGATCCTTAAATGAATTAATCTATGCAGCTCAGGCTTTACTTTTCCAGAAAGAGAGTAAGAAGAWAATTAGTTGGCTCTTGCCTATGATAAGCCTAGAGCAATGTTTAGCCATGTTTAGTTTTCTTCTTCTGTTGGCATGAGGTAATACAGATGGGTAAGAAATCTGTGGCATTGCCTGAGACTGTTCTAGGGGTTCTTCATGCTTAGGTCATCACAAGCTAGTGCAATTGTAACACAGCAAGGCGCTCTGCTCAGTGTATCAGGGTCTCGGGTGGTTGACTTGATAGTTTGCAAGATGGGAAATAGAAGAAATCTGAACTAAACTGACCAATACGGTCTTTTATAGGAGTAGTCCGCTTGCAAGAGAAAAGCAGGAGGGCAGTTTAGAAAATGTACCAAAACTGCAAAGTAAAATAGCAATCGCACAAGAGAGAGCCAAGCTATTTAAAAGTCTACTTTCAGCTTCACAGTTAATGGCAGACGGAGATGAAGAATGGCAGAGTGCAAGGTTTGAGAAATGATAGAGAATAGAGCACAGAGTTTGGGAGTAGTAGGAGAAATTTTCTGAGTAGAAGTACTRGAAACGTCATATATGCCTGGAAATAAGCCAGGGATCCATAGGGGTRTTCTGTTCAGGGGAAGAAATGGAGAAAAAGAAGTGGATGAATTGTGCAAATAATTAATTTATTTTCTGGTTCAATGGCTGAATTGAGGGGAGAGGGAAACAGGTCAAATGAAAAGGTTTATTCTCTAGCTATTTCTTCTTTTTGAAAAAAAACTCTTTCTTGAAACATGYGTCAAGTTTAAAAATGGAAGTGACCATTTAAACTCAAACACTGAAAATTTTCCTTTTGACTTTGAAACAAACCTTTCGACTGGTTGGATGTGCAGCTTCCATCTGAGTGCTAAGAAGAACTTATTTGACTCTCCAGAGCAGTGCACTTCTCTCCAAAGGAGGGCTGTTTATTCCTGTGCTCTTTCACTGTCTCATTACTTCTGTTGGTGTAGGACTAGTGTAGGAACAGGCATTTCAGCTATGGTGATGCTAACAGCAAGTTGTATCAGGTCTCATTTTGTTTACAGAGAAAGCAGCAGATGTTATTGAGCCAGTGGAGCAGGTATTTAGATGTTATATCATAGAGCCAGGAAATCTAGACCACATGTCTTGGAGACCTGAGAACAGTAGAGTTTTGAAGATGATTCATAACTAGGAGGTGGCATTAACTCTCCAGGATTACTACGGGGGGGGGGGACACTGATTGTGTCTTGCCACCAGACAGAGGAGCTCTGTCCTGTTCAGGAAAGCAGTATAGGGGGACATAGGTCTATGGCAAGAAACCCATGGAGACTGGGAGTTAAGGACTTCTGGATCCAAGCCTAAGAGGCAGGAGAGAGGAGAGATTTACCTATCAAAATATAACATACTGATTGTGCCAAATTTGAGCACTGAATATGACTTCAGTTGCCTGTTCTACTGAAATGTCTTAAGCGCAAGCCAGGTGCTGTTACACTCAGCAGTCCCTGCTAGCTCGCCTATCGCCAGGGTGAGCTCTAGCTTTCTCCTGTCACTGGAGAACTGAGTTTCCCCTACTCTGAAACACTCCTGTTCCTAGTCAGTGTGGCACAGTTGTGGCATTTCAATAGTTCAGAAGCTCTACTCATCTCTGTAGTCACATTGCCTACCCATGTGTCACCAACAGCTTTACTTCCTTGCGTCAGTTGCTCTCTTTCACTCTACGTATTCCTGTTCCTGGCATGACCCTGCTGCTCCGTATGGCATAACTAAGTGAATTCCTGGTAGTCTGTTGTAAATCTAGCTCAGCTCCCACCATTACTCCAGGGCAGATACTAATGCCCCCAGATACACTGCTGGCTTTCAGAATAATTGTCTCTAGCAATAGCTTGGGACATGGTAATGATATATATGTTGAAGCTCTTCAGCAGAATGGGGTCTGTCATTTCCCAGAATGATAGGACCGTCCTTAGCCTGAGAGTGGAACGCTATGTCCCACATGCATCTGGTCCTTACACCTGTAGAGGGAGAGTTAATACAGAAATAAGTATGTAGCAGCTAAATTAGCAGCTAAGGCATTTAAGAGCAAATCTGRTTGAAACACAAGTTGAGCCAGATGGAACCATCCCTCTACTGACACGCTCAAGGTGTTTTTTTCAAAGCAACTCGATGAATTTTTTTTGCTTTTTTTTGTGTGTGWGAGATTGCTCTGAATAGTGAGGATGAAGTAAAATTTGAGCCTAACAAGATCTAATCTCTAGAATAGGGATAGAATAGGGAAACGGATGAGTTAATGCCATTAGCTTCTGTCCTCAAAATTTTGGGAGTGGACTTGGAGTATGTTATTTTTGAAACTATGTTCTGTATTTAGTCTTTTCACAATGTATAAAAATGTAAAAGGGAATAATTCATTCTCCCTTAGTGCTTTTCCACTTCCCGCATGCATGTCAGCTCGATTTGCTTTCCACTCCCTCCCTTCCCCCCAGGGCACTTCAGCAGCTCATCTCACAAGGCTGTCAGTTAGCGTTAAGGTGCTTGGCATATTCTACTTGGCAGGTGATGTTCCCTTCTGCACCATCCTGTGTTCCTTTAACCTGTCTCAGAGAAGCGAGAGCTCACATCCCTCTTCCCCACTCCCATTCATCTTTGCAAAAAAAAGTTTGSCTGTTATAGTTGTCATTCTCCACAGGCAGATTTTCATTTCGGAGTCATAGACACCTGCCTGGRAATGGGATGGATCAGTGACTGAGAGGCAGCCTAGAAAATTTCTGGGACTGGAGATCTCAAATTTAGTGTATGCTRAGGGGAGACACCTGCCTCCTCAGGGCCTGACGGGCCTTCTGAATAGTCTGCCTTGCTTGTCTTGTAGAGTCGTGCAAGCTGAAGCAAGTGCTTTGCTATGTTTATGCTCCTCAACTCTCTGATGCCCACTTCTATTTGATCAGCTTGCTTCAAGTTTTCTTGTTAGTATTTTCCCCCCCTCCCTTCCCTTGGCCTATTTCATGAAGGCTTTTYGTGAGATTTGAAAGAAAAAAGTCCTGGAAATAATTTTTGCCCTCTCTTGGGTTTTATCAGAAATTTTCAGAAATTATCAGATTACGGATTTGTAGAGACGTGAATGGAATGATAATGGCAAATTTGGAAATCTGCCCATCTGTCTCCTTACCTGCTTGCTTAGTAGATTTATTCTGTACCATTCCTGTCCTATCTGAGTTCCTGACATATAAAATCAACTGCATATATGTAAAGTTTCCATTATATTGAAATCTCAAAGGTCACATCTAGATGGGATGATCAAGCATTGCATTAAACAACTTTTAAACTGATACTTTTCAGTCCTGGTACTTCTGCCTAGTATAGTGTAAATGGTCAAATGTCAAAAAAAWTCAGGGTCAAGAAATGATATGACACTGTCTAAATTAAGTTGTCTGTTATGGCTAATTAGCAGTGATGGTATGGTTATATTGCTCTGCATTCCAGAGTTAGCAAGAGCAGTGCTGTTCTGTGAATCACTTCATCATATTTGTAGCCCTGTTTGCTTCTCAAGAGAGCTAGCAGTCAGGAGAGGTAGGTAGTCATTACCATTACGTGTCCTTGCTAGTCAGGTTGCCTTCTTCCTGCACACAGCCTCAAAAGTTTTCAGCCAAGTGAATTGGTTTCCCAATGGGAAAGGATTGCACTGGAAGATTACAGAGAAACTCCCAATGGAGCAAGAGAAGCTGATAAATTCTCTTCTTTGGAGTGTCTGCCTCATTGAAGGGCAAGAACAAATCCTTATGCCTGTCCTTGCAGCTTCACTGGCAACATATGGGATCAGTCTGGTGCAAAGTGTCACAAGAACAGTGGCTGTTATCTTTCTAAGAATGGCCGAGTGCAGCTGTAAGGAAACAGTGTCCTGAATCTCAAGAACAACCGTTAATTGGGCTCTTACGCCCTACAGGACATAGTATGTATGTAAATAAGAGAATGCACTTTGTGTTGTGTTTCTGCTTTTCATTTTTCTCTCCCTTTTCTCTATAGCCCTATTGTTCTCTTCACCTTCACCTGAAGGTCTCGGAGAATCCCTACACCTCAGGAAATATCGCCAGCCGAGATACTGCCCCCAGCATTATTGTAGCTTCAGGTATGAAGCTTTTAATGCTTGCCTATTTATGATGTACAACTGCTGAGACAAGTCTTGAGTTTGTGATGGGTGTGGGAGGGTGTTGAGTGGCTCATGTGATATAGCACGACCTGTACAAGGTAGGAAGRGGAGAGGGAAGGAAGGAAAAGAGGGAAGGAATAAAGGAGGGAGGGAGTGAAAGAAGGAAGGCTATCAAATGGAAGTCCTTGTGGACCTTCRGGGACCACCTATTTTGATGGAAACTGACCTTCAAGACACAGGACACAAGTTCTAGCCATGTACCCTCATGGACATTAGATTCAAACCAGTGCAGTTCCTTTTGTATGGAGGTGTGTAGAGATGTATGCATTGCAAGTTTTACATACGCTTTTTTCAAACAGAAAATCTCTCCCTTCCCCTCATTCTCTCTTCCCAAGACTAAAAGTTCTATAAATACAAAAGGCAAACCAAAAATATTTATTTCCTTGATTTGCTTATTGTGCTATTTCTTAAAATGTTGCTTTGCTAATCAGTATTTTTCTTACAGGTAATATAGGCACTGAGCTTTCAGACAATGACATCAGCATGTTTGTTTCTTCTGATGCTGGGAACACATGGAGACAGGTATGTGCACAGGATCGCAGGTTGAAGTAGTAATTCTAGAGAATTGTAATGGAATTAGATTCAAAATGATGGGTTTTTTTTGTTTCAGAGTAGTTTTTTGCTAATCTATGCAAAAGCGAAAACATCYTTTCCTGTTAAGAGGTAGAGCTATATGCCCAATGAAAAATGCTGAATATGTCATTAGGCTTCATACAACTGAAAGTTATTTTTCTAATACAACTCAGAGGTTGGCTTCAGTCTAACCCTGTAGAAGAGGAGGATAGAAAAAAAATGTGAATATTTAAAAGGAGATGAAATGTTTYCTTTTACTCTTGTATGCCCTTGTACCGATCAAACCATTTCCTCCATGATAATACTTTCCAGAGGATTAGCAGTTACACTATTCTACTTCTCCTTCACTAAGTGTGGGATTCATCTCACCTGTGTTGAGTTGTCCAAAGCTCAGTGATCATTTAAGCTAATTATCTTGCCTTGCTCTGAAATTAATCAAGAAAAAGAGCATAGTTCAACCTATTCTGAAGCTGTATCTCTCTTCATTGATAATGGTGATAGACTAGATGATTAATTTRAACCAAATGCCTAATGTTTAGTTGAATCCCACTTGTTACCAAAACATTGCTATCCTTTAATGTATTTGCACTCATAAAAGGGAAGATGATTCCTGTTTTCTAATTGAGATATGAAGTTGTAGAGAGAAGAGACTTTCCCAGAGCCATGCGTGCTGTTGAATAACCTGGAGAGCAGATGTCTGCAGAAAGTCGATACAAAAGAAACACAGGAAAAAAAAAAAACTATTTTAATATTTGATATTTCAGGAATTTAATTATTTCACAGTGTTTGACCAGCCCTCATTTTTCCCTCTACATCAYTTACATGGGCTAGGGCTAGATATGTGCAAACATGTTAAGTTCTTCCTCAGACAAAAATCTGTCATTGAAAAGAGGAAAATTGTTTATCCATGCACAAATTCATGTTTATAACTGACTGTCCTTTCTATTGAGTAGACKCAAAATGCATTTTACAAGGACCTGAAAAGACATAAATAAAGAAAAGGAACTATCTTAATATGAAATGCCTTCCTCTACTCAATAGTTTGCTTAAGCCATTTCCATTTTCTGTCATGGGCTATGATTTAAAGAGCTATGACCTTTTCTTGATACGAAAGAAACAGATCTAAGTATATGCTTCTTTTTCCAGATCTTTGAAGATGAGCACAGTGTTCTGTACCTGGATCAAGGTGGAGTACTTGTTGCCATGAAACACACATCTCTGCCTATCAGACATCTCTGGTAATGACTCCAACTGTGCTAAATGTGACAGTCTGATATCCCTCCTTTCAGATTCCAAGACATTGGCAGTTAGGATGCATCTACAATTTTTTGTAACTAGAATCTGGAAAGCATCAGTTAAGAAACTGGCAAACCCTCACTTAGATAAGGCTAAGAAGTCCCTGCAATTCTGGTTACACAGCTTCAGCTTGGCCTGATCTTAGATATTGTCAACAGAATTCCACAAAGTAAAAAAGAATTTTCCTGACTTACGAAGAGTTGGCTTCTTGAATTCAGTTATTTATATAGTAGATAGTTTGACATACGGCTTTGTCGCTTACTAAATTGCCAAACTACTCTATTTTGAAAATTATTGACAAAATTGTCTTCTATGTGGGAGGCAGCAATCATGATCGAGAATTTAGTTGAATAGCTTCAAGATTATATAGCCAATAAAGCAAAAGTGTCCCCACTAGATARCACTCTTGAGTTTTGGTAGCAGGTAAAATATAGTTCAGTGCTATTTTGTTTGATACTACAATAAGCATCATATCAATGTCTAACACACACAGACCCAAACTTTAAGAAGTGGTGAGTGGTTCCAAGGTCCCACTTAGACCAATCACAGGGAAGACAACTGGTCATAAGAGGCAAAGTTTTTGTRTGCTGGAAATCTAACCTTCTCAAAATGTCTTATGGGGGAACTCAAAACCAGGATGCTAAAACCCAACTATTTATTTTTAAAAAATCTTAGTCCTAGGCTACATTTTGCCCTTAAAGCATCAATCTCTAACAGAAGATTATTAGTTTCTACCACTTAAGTATTGGCTGTGGCTTCGTACTGTGATGCCAGACAGGTTTGATCAATTGCCTGGTTTATGATACTTCCAAAAAAAGTAGTTATTTTGAGGATTAAAACTGCAGTAGCCAGAAACAGAGGCAATTTCCTACTTAGCCGTAGTGGGCTGGACATTCTTCTCAAGTAACGTAGGAGGAGAGTAAGGAAAGACACTAATTCTGCATTCTCCACTAGGTTAAGTTTCGATGAAGGGAGCTCTTGGAGCAAGTACAGCTTCACGTCTCTCCCACTGTTCGTTGATGGAGTGTTAGGGGAACCTGGAGAGGAAACTCTCATCATGACGTAAGTGAGCATGTYGTCATGCTAATGTCGATGGGAACTACAGCATAAATATCTTACGAGAGTTGTTCGTAACATAATAGCTCTTCTGGTTGGGGGCCGAACTAAGTGCTATCTGAAACCAGGAGTGTACGGTCTTCTGTTGCTAAATCATCAATGTTTATGTGTGATATGATTGAGGGAATGACAATATAGTTTGTTACAAGCTGAAAAAACATTATCATTTCGTTTATCAGCATGAAACCTGACTCCTTAAAATGAGTGTGATTTAGAGCASAGTTATCCTTGACAGATGAATATTTGAAAGAAAAATGGTAGAGTATTTTTATAGCTGTGTTTTTGCTGCCACTTTTTTCTTTTTTTGCTTTTCTTTTTTTCTAACTGAGACACATAAAAATGAAGACGTTCTTGTGTAAGAATGAATGACAAAATGTTGCCTGGAGGCTGACTCATGAAAAATTGTGATTAGTTTCAATCGGGTATGCTAAGTTCTGCATGGTGTATAAATCTGATTAACCCTGCCAGAAATTGTGACATTTTATCTGAGATCAGATTTTGAAAAAACAGGAGGAAAATTCAGTTTGTTTTTGCAAAAAATGATCTAACCTGTGATAAACAGAATATATGGCTTGAAAAGACTAACCTGCATTAATAGAGGTGAATAAAGAATGATCCATTTGTGTTTTGATTTTAATTCTTGTGGAAATCATGACCAAAGYTCATATTTGAGATATCAAAATCCTATGGGTTATTGATATTTTGAAATATCATTCTCCGTTTCCTGTATGTTACCTTGTTAAGTCAAAGTTGAACAAATATAACCTCRTTCTAGTTAAACCATCTTAATGATTTAAAAACCAGTTTGCATCACTAATATTTAACTATTTTATTGGCAAGAGGTGGAATTCAATGCCAGATCACAATATCTGAATGGARGTATCTCTATGGGGTTGTCTATAAACTAATTGATGCTAAAACCATACTGTTCAATGTACAATACACAGTGTAGAGGAATTCTCGTATGGCCGAMCAGAACCAGTAAATCTGCAGGGGGCAGTGGCTGCGGAGACCTGGTAACTCAAGTCTGTAAAGAAACATTATCTCCAGCTCTATGWCAAGTCTTCTCTGTTTGGTCAGTTTGGAGATTGAGAAGAATGGAAGGATCTTGATCC
Source organism: Rhea americana (assembly GCF_003343005.1). Taxonomy (NCBI): domain Eukaryota; kingdom Metazoa; phylum Chordata; class Aves; order Rheiformes; family Rheidae; genus Rhea; species Rhea americana. The sequence continues at coordinate 2,482,421 of NW_028185084.1, read as the reverse complement.
ACAGAATGAAAGCTATGTCCAGCTTTCAAGAGGGTTATATGTATTTAGGAGTCTAAGTCTCATTTTCAGTATGTCAATCCAGTGAAAATCATTGGGCCTGGGCCCGTAGAGGAATTAATCTCTGTTGAAAATTTGTGGGTATCTATATCAGGTAACCACAAGACTCCATCTGGMCCTACCTTTTACTGTATGCACTCTTTGCTGTATTCTGTAGAGTGTTTGGACATTTCAGCCACCGCTCAGAATGGCAGCTAGTGAAAGTGGACTACAAGTCCATTTTTGATCGGAGGTGTGCAGAAGAGGACTACAGGCCTTGGCAACTCCATAGCCAGGTGAGAAACAAGGAGGCTGGGATATGAGCTGAGGTAATTAATGATCCTACAGTTAAAGATCAGTGTGATCCTCTGTCTTTTCCTACCAGCTTGATGTATCAGAATTTTTTGGCATTAGTTCCTTACTGAACAGCTCTGTTCTGTTACATAGGTATGTTGGCCTCAGATTGCATGCTGTGAGCCTCAGGAATGAACAGCTGTCCATTGGCTTGTTCTGTATCTAATGCATAAAAGTCGGTGCTAAAGAAGGAGCAGAGTTTTCAGGCTCTTGTAAGCACAGCTCAGACTCTTGTCCAGAGTTGAGGGAAGCACAAGCACTGCTGCTGAAAGAGGCTTGAACTCCTTCACTCTTAGCTCTCCCATTCTGTTTCTCAGTCCTTACCTCCTTTCTCTCCTTTTGTGCCCACAGAGYCTTGTGTCTTAAGACCCTTTCAGTGTTCATGCTTGTTTCCTCAAATTACAGCCATCTCACACTCATTTCTGATTCACTGATTTTCATCATTGCTCTATCTGTCTGTTCTGCAGCAAGARTTGGGCAGTTTATTCCTTGGTCCTTTGGGTCCACTGTACCCTGTTCCTTGCATCCTAATTGCAGCTGCTGCATACTTCTTCCTGGAGCCATTGCTCCAAATGTCCCAGTGTGCTACCTTGCTCTATACAGCACTTTGTGCCTCTCCTGGGGATACCTTCCCAGCTCTGCCAAGTCTGACATGGCAGCCTGTGTTATATCAGATTAGAATAAAATATAGTTCAAATTCTATGGCTGTATGAACACCCTAGGCTCTGTTGAAGTCTGAAGAGATGCACCCATTTATATCATCAAATTTTGTCTTTCTGTCTGCTGTGCAAGAATTTAATAATGAATATAAAATCAAAATAGCTTGACTCAGACTAGCTGCTCACGCAAGGCACAGTTCCATACTAAAAATACCAGACGTGCCTTAAATCCTCAGATGACGAAAATCAGTACTGCTTCCTACAAATTCAAGGAGCCACAGCATTTTAAACCAGTTGTCATTCTGGTCCTTCTTTTTCATGGGCCATTCAAAGCCATGAAAAGTTTTTTTTTTTTTTTTTTTTTTTTTTCCCCCTCCGGCAGTTTTACCAGAATAAAAGGTGACAAGTGAGACCCCACTGTATTTTGTTCTTTGCGTTTCTCTACTTGCATAAGCAAAAGTGCCAAGGATTTTGCAGTTTATCTTTGAGGATGTTGGCTAAAGAGCTTGCAGAACTATTTTTAGGAAGGCTTCTGTGGACTCTTGCCTTTTGATTTGCTTTCCATYGACATTACAAGACTGAGCCTTCCTCCCTAGATAGAAATATTTAGAGGAGTGCTTAAGATAGGAGAGAAAAGATAAGGAAGGGTTAGCRTCTAGCACATAACTGGTCATGCCTGGTAAAACCTGAACTCAGAGCCTGTGGAAGGTATWTACATATACGCATATTACTAGTTTCCACTGGATGAGATTAGCAATARATAGATGACCAAACTAGTACACTTGCTCTGTGTCTCCGATAGCAGAGGCATCAGGCTGTGTTTTCTGTTACTGTGAAACCTAATCTATAAATAAGAAATGGTCCTGAGTCAAATATTTGGCTTTGGAACAGATTCATAACCAGGTTAGAAATACAAGAAACCSCAGATCATTTGCTCATGTGTAGTAGGAAAGCAGCTTTAGCTTCAATTAAAGCTTCAATAGCTTTAATTAGTTCTGCTGTACTGACGTGGCCTTYGACTTGTCATCCTCTTGTCTTGAGTCCCAGCCTCTGTTGCACAGGCATAGTGTAGTGTTACACCATTTTACTGTAGTTACAATATTATTGTAGTGATACAAACACCCTGGTGGATGTCAGAGAAAGATATTTTTGRTTTTGTTTCCAGGGAGAAGCTTGCATCATGGGAGCAAAAAGAATCTACAGGAAGCGCAAGTCAGAGAAGAAATGCATGCAAGGAAAATATGCTGGGGGTATGACCTCGGAGCCATGTGTGTGCACAGAGGCAGACTTTGACTGGTAAGCAATAGGCACAAGAAATGTATGAGACCTACATARAATGATATGCTTGCCACCCCGCCAATACTGGGCTCGCTAGAAGTCTTTGCAGAGAGTAGAAATTAATAAGCATTTTTAGATGGCTAAGTAGATTGTTCCCTGATAATGCGGGTATATCAAAAGAAAGAAAGGTGGAATAGATATCTCTAGCCTTTGCTAAGGCTTCTCTGAACTGCTACTGAACAGACAATTCTCCAGGTCACATCTGCAGTCTCACATTAAGATAAAAAGTCCACTTAGGCTATCTGGCTATAGTACTTGTGCAAGTAGTATGTAGGGCATATATATAGTGTAAAGTGTACTTAAATAACTAAAAATATAAATACATAAATATGATGACCATAGATCTCCATATATACATAAAAAGAATATACACATATATAGAGTAAGCCTTCAGTTTCTGGAAGTCAAGTACCTAGGGAATTCCTCATTCATTTACAGACTATCTGGGCCATCAAGTTTGACAGTCTCCAATAGCCATAGCCTTCATAATTGATTTATCTCCTTCTGAAGCCTTTTATCCTCTATGCTATGTGAAATAGTGTCCCCTCCTGAATTACAAATGGTGGGAACAAATGTCAACTTACGATTTCATCTGAAGATTCCTGCCAATTCCCAATAATTTGCACACACAAAAAAAAAAAAAGAAAAAGAAAAAGAAAAGAAAAGACAGGGAACTACCATTCCTCCTTTACATTTTCTGAAAAGATGGTATTTGTCAGTGCTGGTAGCCCCAATTTTGTGTCTCATCCAACTAGATCTATGACTTATTATGAACTGAACCCAGTATCTGTAACATACACCCTGAAGAAGTTTATCTTGTAAATACTTCATTTCTTTGCTCTGTGAGTTCTCTCCAGGACCACGAAGATTTATTTTTCTTCCTGTGCCACCCTCCCATAACTGTAGTTTTACTGATTTTTCTGTATAAAACCAAGACAGGCAGAAAAATCTAAGGCAAACAGGTATTGAGATCTATAAGATCATCTTGTTCATCAAAAGGTGCTGAAACCACTTTAATGATAGGATTTCCAAAGCAATCTGTATCCAGAAAAGTTACTAGCAAAGAGAATAGCATTTCTAGAATTCAGGGAAGTATAATGTAGAAGGAATAAATAAATAAATAAAATAATAAATGCTCTTGCACCAAAGAATAAAAAATAAACACACCTAGGCACTGATTTTATGTGTATGTTTTCCTGAAGGGTCCCTCATCTTCCCCTGGGTTCTTTGTTAGAGAAAATGTATTCTAGTTCCATGTGTAGTTTGTCGTTCAGGTGCCTGAAGGTTCTGAGTGTCAGCCCTTTAACATACCTCTGGCGATGTAAAAGAGATAGGAAACCACCAGAAAATTCCATGAACAAGAAGGAAATTCTTTAAAGAATTTTCTAGTGCTAGTACAGTGTGCAGTACAAAGCTGTACCAAGCTCATGCTCAGGCTCAAGAAGAATTACTGGTGGGATAGCTCAAGGTAGATGGTTGATCCATTAGTACTTAAACCTCTTAAACTGGCAAGCAACACACACTCTGGAAATACCTCTGACAAAAGTCTCCTTTCCCTCCAGGACTTCTCTCTCTCTTTCTCTGAATGTATGTTTTTATTAAAATTTGCTGTGTGATTTGCTAGTAAAAAACAAAGGTACTGGGTACAAAACAGGAGTAGCACAGTGACATTTGCCGGGGGAAACATTCTTTTATTTCTTTTACATTCTCTTAGAGGAAACTTTCTCTGAAAGGTCTCCTGGGTTGCGAGAGAATCTCTCGGAGAAAGCTTGCATGATTGGGGGCRTGTGACAGACATTCACAGTTCGCATGCATCCATGAGATTCCTCAAATATGTTGGAACAGGCAAAATTAGGGCTTTTTGAAAGTCATCTTGTTAAAAGTAGCCTGAGAAAAACAGCCTTACAAGTACTCCAGGTCTCTTTTCAGAGCTGACTGATGAAAAGCCTTTCTGACCGAGCAGGGGCTTTCCTGCTTCTAATGGGTCTGGTTTTGTTTTAGAGCAGACTGTCTTCATCCCTCTCAATTCTCTCTGAACTCTTGTCCTCAGACCTATATTTTGACTTTATCCGTTCCAGCTTCTTTCCACACTGCCTCTGAGGAAATAGATTCCTACATCCAGTTCAAGAATATTATCCAGAAATAGTCTTCACTTATTTATCAACTGAATCCAGTCGTATTTTTACATAGATTTGTCAAAGGATAGAAAAACCACTGGGAACAGTAGACAGAAGTTTATCGAGGAAGGAGAAAAGAGATACTAAAACCCCAGCAGTTCTGCTGGCTCTATTGAATTTCTCACCCCAGTCGTATTGTGCTAAAAAGGCAAAGCTGCTGCTGCTGTGTCCAGCATTCAGCGACCGCCTTGTTGAGCTCTGCACGAGGCTTCGCTTTCGATGCATCCTGCGTAAGTCAGTCCGAAGGGGCACRTGGAGGAAAATCAGTGAATGATCTTTTCCTGTGGCAAGAGGTTCTCTGTGCAGTCCTTCCTGCAAAAGCAAGAAGCACTTTCGTCATCCTCACTCACAGCATTTCAGCAGTGCTTTTGAATTTTCTCTTTGTCTTTTTGTGCTGGGCAGAGCTTTTAGGTGAAGGAGGTTGGAGGGTATATGTATCCCCCCAGCAGGGAGAAGTCTGTTTGCTGCCCCTGCTTGATATTTTATTTTTGAAATAAATTAGGCAGAGTTTTATACTGAAATTAATGGTTATAGGATCTAGACTTACACACAGAATTAMAGAGGAGAACAATCTTTGCCCCAAATAGTGTAGTTTCTTTTCTGTTTGGCCACTGGATTTATRTGAAGAAAATGTGGATTTTATTATCTAAGCTTGTCAGAGCTTGGAATAAAAATCTGTCCATATGATCTGCTAAGCTTTTAAAAAAAATATTAACACTGTTAATCTTGTGAGTGTGTCTTCTTATCAGTGCAGGAAAAACAAATCAGTTATAAAAGACATAAAGATTTTATAACAATTTTCTCCTGGCTTCTCAGGGGCCATTTCAAATCTGTATTCAGCCCACAGTGGTTCTTTCTTGGAGAAAGGGGCACATTTGTTTATTGTTTTATGCAGCGACAAAACTGAGTGACATTAGAAATGACTGTAGTTTCACTAGCCTTGGGAACCTGAGCTCTTCYGACAGTAGCCATCTCTTGTCATGGGCTAGATCCAAAACCAGCTGGGGACATAGCTGAAACTGCAGCTTTCGTGCTTTGTGCATGGGCTGAGGTTCACAGCCAGAGGGCAACAGTGCTTCAGGAATAAGGTGGTGTGGAAACTGCAGAAGCCCTAGGCAAATCTGTCCTAGCAACTGCCTAGAAACAAGATTGTGCTTCTTCATTTAATTCATTTGGGTAAATGGATGACACTGTTACTTGTGTGTTATTAAAGCATTAATTTACTCGTTTTCCTTACATTGTGTTCCTTCCTAACGTTTGAGCCTTATTATGGTAATATCTCTTCAGTTGAAACACTTCTTAGACAGAGATGGAAATCTTTGCTGGTATTCATTCTTCAGCTACGTGTCTTTTAGGTCCCTTAATAGAAACTCTGAGTTAAATGCTACTCTCTTAGTMCTTCCTCTGAACCCACTGCCATTAATACTGAGGGCTTCTCAAATCAGTATTCCTGTGTCTCACACCGTCATGGGAAATATGACCCTGTTTACACTGGTGCTTGCAACTCTAAATATCCAGAGACGGGCAAAGGCATCTCAGTGCAACTGAGAATTCATCCTGTTTATTTCTTGGCATTGAGTATATCAGCAAGTATCTGGCTCTTTTTTTGTTGTCTGGCACTTAAATTACACACCTGCCTGCTAATTTCGGTTCTTATGCTAAAATACCAGAGTCCTGCATCATGAGAAACTGCTCTGACAAACTGTGGGAAGGCAGAAGGCAGATAATGAATATGATTAGACTAAACTGGCTTCGTGTGTCACCACTCATCAGTGCAGATGGTCATGCGTGTGCCAGCTCTGAAATAAGACACATGCATTTGCACATCTCCATTTGGGTTTTGCTTTATCATTGAAGTGGGCTTGCTTAGCTAATGAGTAGTAATTCTGAATGAATTCTTAGTTCATTCTGAATGCTTGTGAAAAACGTAGCTTCACTATGAAAAATTTACTGTGCGTTCCTGTGCCTCTTTAGAGATCTTAGATATCTACTAGGTGTGGATTTACTGGAAAGACTGAGGATTTTAGGCTTCCCATTAATATACTCTTATATGGCATGTACTCCCGAATACTGTGATATAATCATGTGCCTCCACAGATGCATCATTCAAACTGYGACTGAATGGATCCTTCTCTGAGATAAATCCCCCCTCAAATCCTATAATTCTGGGAAGCAAGAACAGCCCCTCTCCAACAGAAATCTACTTATACCATAGGTCAGCATAAACAGTGATATTAAATGACTAAAATGGCTGTAGAATTTTATCACTGCAACTACAGTTTTTTCCACAGAGGGTTTTGGAAACTGCAGAACAACAGCGACTGTGATCACAGATAGCTTGATTCCACCCTACTTAGTATCTGAAAAGTTTGTAAAGCAGAAAGTTCAAAACTATAAATGGCATTTTCAGATTCTGGCATGGATGACCTCTTTGGTTCAGATGAAGCTGTTTGATGTTAAGGATGTCCTGTGGTTAGATGTTAAGTCGTGTGCTGATTTTTAGAAGGTTTGAACATGGCAATCAATCGCTCATCTGACTTAACAGATTATCAGTGTTATCTATTTATTAGAGCAATGAGATTTTAATAATTTTGTACACATTTGCAGTTCTTCCATGACTCTGTGTTTGTGCAGGTCCCTATTCAAATTACAAAATTTCCTAGGGAATTTAATTTCCTTTTATTCATTTCTACCTATGCTGCAAATAACCTTAAATTAGGGAATTTACTATCAGCTTTGAGCATGGATACAGAACTTCAGAAATTAATCAACATCTGTTTCTAATTACAAAGAAGAGATTGCTGTCCTACTTGAATAGGACTCCAGTTTGAAACAGTAGAAGAGCCCAGTGTAAAACCAGTATTAGTCTGAGCCAAGTTATAGGCTGCTTCCTACAGATAAAGTAATCCATGTTGATAAATGCTCTGCTCTTTTTTGATAAGTACGTTATCTATTTCACCTGAGTTCTTTTCAGGCACCCAGAAAATGTAGTTGATATATGCAAATTCCAATTCCCAGCTACCTGGCAATGACTTGGCTAGCTGATTGTGGTCTAAATCTGATGCCTTCCTGGTCTCCATATTTTGCTATCCTGGCTCGTGCTACGGCAATCCAGTTGATGCTAATGCTTACTGATTGCGACAAAGCCTGTTGTGCCAAACTGTAGGCAGCAATTTGTTGTCAGCATCAGTGTTGTGTGTGCATCAGCCTGTAGCCAAGGAATTCATTAGATTCCAAGACTGCAGAGGTGAACGGGTGCCTGGTGCATCTGTAGAGAGATATGGAACAGCAGTTCATGTCATTTGCTGGGAAGATATTTCTGTATGTCCTTAATGAGCCAGCCGATTTGCAAGTTTATAAATGACACTGTGAAACTTCTGTGCTTAGAACTATTTCTGCCATGGAAGATCCCATAATTTCATTCTCTTGACTTTGAGGAATATGATCCCACTATAGTCAGACCTAGTTAATWCAAATTCTGCTTGTCCAGATGTGCAGGTACAATACCTAAGTGGCACTAATAGGAACCAAAGTTACAGCATGAGTCTGGACATGTGTGTAATAAGAAATCACAAACTGATGTTACTGTGTTAAATTGGACTGTGGGTACTGATCCCCTCTGAGGCAGATTTCATTGTGGTGTTTAGTTTTCACCTGATTACAGAACAGTCTGTGTGTACTGTGTTACAGCTTTTTCATTAGAGTAACCCATGATAACTTAGGAATACAGTGCTGCAGAGCTGACAATTGAATTACAAAAATACAGAGGTTCCACTTGTACGTAAATATTTATTTTCTCTAAGCAGATCAGAATGTTATTCCTCATTTTAAAGTGTTTTCCATAGCCATAGTGTTCCTCCAACAAAAATGATTAGAGGAACACATGGCAATGGGAAAATAGGCTGGCTGATGCTTCCAAAGCAATTAAGCAATATTAAATTACTAGTATCTGAGTAAACAGATTGATGAAAAWTTATTCACAAAATCTACAGAAAAAAACTATTTAGGTCATCAAGTTCATTGCTGTTTCCTACAGTGTGTTCTCAATTACTTTGTTGTAGATATCCTGAGCAGCATATCTGCCAAAATGTTCCTTTGAAACAGCCATTCCTAGTCTAATGGATGTTTAGGAATTTTCCCCAGTGATATGCAGCTTTAATTTTCCTTTACTTAATACCATCTTTTTAATTTCTCCTTTTTTAGATTACCTCAAAACATTTCTTTTCTGGAGTCAGAAGGAAAAATTGCCATTTAGCATAAGTATAAGAAATTCAGCAAAAATAACCTGCAAAATCTACTCCTCCTCCTTTCTTCGTCTCATCTCTTAGATCAGTACTGGAGTACTTAAAATTGTTTAACATCGTTTCAGTAAAACCTGTTTTTTTTGGAAGCCATCAAAATTTTGGTCCAGCAAGAAAAAGATATTTGGGAAAGCCTTCACAATTTTAGAAGTTCCTACTTTTTTGTTGTTATTCTACAAATATCATTGATCACCTTGCTGTCTGTTAGGAGCTGCTGAATCTGGTAGCCCGATAGAGGCAAGGTTGCCGCAGCAACGTGTTCCCAGACCCAGCCAGGGCCTGAGGATGTATTCCCTATACGCATGCATGCACAAATACGTACGGTACATACATACAGGGCTGACCACATAGATCAGCATAGACAGAAACTGCAGCACTCGCACAAAGGGCACTGATGGCATCATCCTCTTCCTATCCGTCTGATCAAGATGAAAACCCATTAGTGGAAAATATATACATGTATATACGATATAGATCCCACTAGTGTCTGGTCGTAGATAGCCAGGTCTGTGCAGTAGCTGATACCTGGATCCCCGGGTCTCTCCAGTTACTGGTACCTGGACATAGGAGGTCTGGAGCCCTGCTCTTGTTGCTCCTAGTCGCATACTGTGGTAGCTCTGGTACCTGGCCTTAGACACTCGGGTGTATCCGGTAGCTGGATCCTAGATCCCAGATATCCCCGGTGGCTTTACTCACAAACATGGACATACACATGTTAACAGGTCACTTCGTTGGCTGGTCCTGACCTATATGGCCTTACCAGTAGCCAACCCCCCGGATCCCATAGTCTTGCTAATAGCCAACTCTCAGACCCTCTGGTCTCTGCAGTATCCAGCCCAGATTATAGCTGCTTTGATACCTAGCTTCCAAGTCTCTTATCCTCCTCAACAGCTAGTCTGCCATGGTGCTTGCTAGCAACTACTCGAGTTGGCAGACTCGCATAATGTGTGTGCACTCCAGCCTCTCCAGCTGCTGCTGCCCCAGACACATGGGCCCTTACAACCCATGGTCTGACTCTGGTTGCTGACACTTAGACCTCCATGCGGACAGGTGCATGCAGAACAGAGAGCCTCTCACCCAGCAAAATAGTTAGAAATGAGGTTTAATAAGAAGGTAGGACAGACTGGCAATCATGTGCATGGCATGGCAAGACTAGCAACCTTTTACATATGACTATCTCCTTTTCACCCTGTTTTCCCATGCTCATTCCTCCCCAAACCATCTTGATCCCTCCCTTCCCCTGCCTTTGATTCTTCCCCTTAGCATCCCAGAATAAGTCTCGTACAATCCCAAACTCCTTTCCCTAGCATCCCACAATGAGCCCCATACCCCTGTAGGCAGTAACCTCACTCAGTGTTCACAGGTGATCTGGGGAGAGCCTCTCCTGCTGGCTCACCTGTTAGGTCTCACACCCATGGTTGTCATGTGGCAGCAACTCTCTAGGCTTCACCTGGGTTATTGGGATTCCTCCACTTTCTATTCCTGCTTCTTTGTTATATGGAATGAGTCTGTAATCGCATAACCTAACACTGTCCTAATCCTGTTTTTTTGAGAATATTAAGCTACTTGACACTGAGAAGGGATATTCAACTGAAGGACTGTGTTGTAAATAGTAAGCAAAGCAATGAGAGTCTCCTTTTAAAGATCATGTTGCAAATGGAATACTGGAATGTCGGAGGACTCTGTACAGCAGTTCTCAGAAATGGTATCCCATTAAATTTTTAGTTACGGTCTATGGAGATAGCACAGTAAAAGGAATAAGGATGATTTTCCACCCAGTTACCATTATTCAATGGCTGGAAATTCAAGCCAAATGTGAACTGAAAACTAGGTTAAACCATTTTTTTTTTGCTTTATTTGTTCCACAAATAAAGAACAAAAAAGGAAACATTTTTATAAAGTCTTTGTTTATCTGGAATCAAAAACAGTCTGAACAGTTGTTGGTTTTTAGTGGAACAAAGGAAATTCAGTCATAACTAAATGAAAACTGGAGCACAAGAAGGTTGCTGACTGACTTATTGTTTCTAACACAATTTTTAGTAGCAACTCCTCTTCCAAACTAAACTAAAAATGAAAATCTCAACTGCCTTTTACATTATCAAATATCCCTAGCTAATGTTTTGAGCCAGAGAGGTGTCTCAAAATTGTGAAGTTTCCTCTACAGCTCATGTGATATTGTTTTCAAATACAATTAATTCTTCAGAATGTCTGTTTTCTTAGACGTGACTGGGACTGCAGTGATTGGAATTGGCTTAGATCTCTGGCTTTTATTACATTTGGTGCTAATGTTGTACCTAAGAAGCAATATTCAGTTGTGGAGGGAGAACAGGTAATGAAATAGGTCATTAGCTACCTGGACTAGAACTGAACAGACTAGTTCTGCTCTTGTTTGTACTAGGATATATCCAGGGTAACTACCCAAATCAAAAGTCAAAACAACATGAAGAATATGTTGTTATATCAGTAAAGATCTGAAATCCCAATAAACAGACTGAGGAAAATCAAAACTTGTAATCAATTTTAGAGAACATAAACTACTATCTGTTTTTTTTCTATTTGATTGTTTATTTTCCCTGTGGTTGCTTCTCTGAATGCTGAAACAGTGATTATGGATATGAACGTCACAGCAACGGACAATGCTTGCCAGCATTTTGGTTTAACCCATCTTCTCTGTCAAAAGACTGTAGCCTTGGACAGAGTTACCTCAACAGCACTGGGTAAGTGGCACAATAGAGGGTATTTTAGCAAGGGCAGCCATACAGTCCTTAAATGAATGACAAGTACAGATTGCATTTTCTAAAGGTGAATCAATGCTGCCTAATGCCCTTGGGATTTCTTTTTCATTAAGTTTGTTAGGGCTTGCAGTCGAGCCTACTAGATCTCCATCAGGTATGGCCCAGACCTATTCCTGACACTGGTGTAAATGTGAACAGAAGTAATCAATGGGCAGCTATCCTGAATGCTTGATTAGTCTTGGCCTTCTTGGATGTCAATGGAAGATGTAGCTGAAGTCAAGATACTGACCTCAGACTGCATTTCTGATGACAGCGCTCAAAGCAAAGGAATGCAAGCTGCCTGCTGGYGTTCTGTACACACAAGGATAGGCAGAATTTGCTTCTTTATTTCAACTCTGTCATTTCTAAGGCTGTGGAAGTGTTGCTTCACAGCTGATGAGGAGTGGATAGTTCTGTGGCATGTGAGAAAAGCTTTTTGACTATGCCCCAAAATCTAATAACAGAATTGAACTGCATACTCTACATGTGTGACATTTACTTAAAACTTTATAGTTAATATAATTATACATTGTATGTAATTTATGTAGCCTGTGGCATATAGGTGTGCTATGCAGGAAAATACTAAATGCCATTAACAACAGTGTTACACTACTTGTATGTTAGGCTCACATGTAGTGCTTGGCTGARGCAAATGCTAAAATACATTTGGCAATCTTTCACCAGTCTAAAGAAACCTTAAAAATGTTGCCTGTTCCCACTTACCCCAATTATGCTCCATGTCAGCACCTTGTATGGGTTTCTCTCTCTACCTTTGCAGGTATCGAAAAGTTGTTTCTAATAACTGCACAGACGGCGTGAGAGAACAGTACACAGCAAAAMCACAGCAGTGTCCTGGCAAAGCCCCCCAGGGACTTCGCATAGTCACATCTGATGGCAAACTGACAGCCGATCTAGGACACAATGTCACTTTCCTGGTCCAACTGGAAGAGGTAGGCTCTATTTCTATGTTTATGTCTCTGGCCTCATGGGTGTATTTCAGTCTGATTCATGCCAGGTAACGCTTGTAAAGTAGTGAAGGGGTGAACCACGAGAGTGTGGGATGAAGTCAGTCAGCTGCAGGATGTAGCTGSGTTGAAGTATGCCATGAGAGATAAGGGATGATGTATGGAGACGATGAGACAGAACGTCCATTGCACTGCATCGGGTAATAACTAGAAGCTGATAAAAACTGGRAACTGGTCTGTAGTGGGAATTTCACAATAGGATTGAAGAGTGACAGTTTGAATCCTGATCCCTGTCCTTACCTGTGCTTTGGACTTCCTGCTGTGTTTGACTTTCTGTTTTTACTTGTCACTGACGYTCAACCCAACATGGCTAAAAATGCGCGTGCAGATCTGTTCCCGTCACACGGCTCGGCAGGGATCTGCATATTGTTTAGGTTTTGGAGGCTGAAATCTCAAGATGCYGTTGCTATTAAGTCTGAAATTGATTGCAAATGTGAACCTGAGTCAGTCTCTAATCAGAACCCTTGTTTACTCTTGTATCTGTAACTTAATATTCCACTCTTCTCACTCCTGTTATGAAATCCTTAGAAAAAATATAAGGATTTTTTTCTCCTTTTTCTGCTGGTCASCACTTCTTTATGATTTATCATAGGCTCCCAAATGATGGCATTTATCAAGTCGCTTTYTTCCCTTTTCCCTAATCCAATTTGATTTCTTTAACCTTCTGCATTTTTACATATATAACTGCCTAATAATYCCAAAGAACAACTCCGTTTTTACACTAAGGGACAACGTACATCCCCTTATAGCTTAGAATATCCACAGAAATTACTTCTGACCCTCTCCATAGTAAATGTCATCTACAGCAAGGAAAGAGAAATGCGGATGACCTCTGGAGCTGAGTTTTGTAGGTGTGGGTTAGGGTTTTTAMATCTCTATTATTGATACTTTCCTCAGCAAACAGGTGTCCTGATTTGTAAAAGCAATAACATATAATATAAAATCATATCTAACCTGAAGCAATTGTTAAAACAGAATGTTCATTTTCTCCAAAATATGGTCRCTATTTCTCAATAGTGACAATTATATAACACAGCCACTGCAGATGCAGTCATAACAGCATAGACACGTTCATTTTGGTGCAACTCTTAGCTATATATTTATATATAGATATAAAGAATATAGTCTGACCTGGATAAATTATTGATCTCCATCCTTAAAGATGGAAGAAAAGARGTCCAAAATGAGATGCAAACTTTTCATGTTTCTTACCAAACAAATGATTATAAAAAGGTGTAGTTATATACCAAAATAAAAGTGCTTTGTGCATTGCCTTTTTTCTCAGAAAACTTTTAAAACAGGTGTAAGGAAATGAGATGGGTTATCTGAGACATCGGTCACACAACTATCAAGGAATTACACCAGTAGGTCAGAGGGAGAGACAATCTACCAGAGTGTGGGAAGCTTGGAACGAATTTCCTGGTTTTCCCCCTGTGGATATTTGAACTTGCATATCCCATGAGTGCCCTGACTGCTCTCTTAGACAGGGATCTTCCCCGGATTGTTCTCCATCTTTTCTGTTGATTCCGGTCTTGGTAGTACTACCTCAGTATTTTCCACAGTCTGGAAACAACATCATCTCCGTTAGGAGATGGGGTCTTTCTCATGCCATGCATCAGGGAGTACCTAAGRCGTGTATTGAAATGTGAGTCAGCTTCTGAGGAAATCTAAAAGGAACCCTTATTTCAGGATACCTGATAAGGCAGAGTTTGGGAACTGCCCTGAGGGCTGAAACAGTATGATCAATCTCCAGCCTTGGTGATTACTCTCCCTGCCTGATGAATCCCAACTTCCTACTTCTAGATTTGTACATGTAAAGAGGCTAGCATGCAAATAGCAAAACTTTCAGGTGAATTTGACCCAATATGATAATGACTTTTGAGCTGACATGTTACAACAAAAGACATATTCAATGAAGAATTAATTTTTTCCAGCTATATGTAAGCTRTAGGACTATAAAGTATGATTATAGCAGTGTAATTGCATATACAGTAAAACATTTACTGATTTAATTATTTCAATAACAAAAATCACAGCACTYGCTAGAAAAGTTAAGCCACTTGGCAAAAGAACAGTCACCTTTTTATAGAATAGTTATTTAATTCCTTTCCTTCCATTGCAAACAAGGTGGAGAGATCATAAAACTTCCCAATTTCTATTCAGTTCTGCCCTGTGCAGATGTACAGAATATATAGCCAAGGCTGCTCAGCATTCACAAAATCTGTGCTACTCTATTTTTACTGAAGAGAAGAACATCAGGTGTCAGAAAAGGCTGGATATGCTTGTGTGTGAATGCATGATTTTCCCTGAGGGCATATGAAGAAGATGTATCCTATTCAACCCTTGCTTCSTGGAGTGATGACTAATATTTTATGTACTTAACTCTTTGTTGGGGACTCTYCCTTTAGCTCTCAGGATGTAAAAAAATAGTGGCCTTTGCTCATATCTTACTCATGTCATAGTCCCTTCGCAACTTAAATTCTTCATCCCTTTGAGATAATTTGTTYGAAGCCCTAAGTTTAACGCAGTTGATCCATATATTGCAGCCTCCCAGCTCTTTTTCTTCGGGCTTAGGTTCCATTTGAACCTTCTAAGAAGAAGCAGGTGAGCAAGGAGAAGAGAGTTCTTTTAAGATGTGTATGGTTGTTATTTTTCGAGGCCTTTCTGCTCTATYTGAGGACTCACCTGGGCAGATCTCAAAAAGAGGAAGAACTGTAGATGCAAGCTCACCAGAGGCCCTGAAAAATCATTGCGCCTCTGTAGTGGAAATGATTACTAAGAGGGGAGGAAAAGGCTGGCAGTAAAAATCTGATGTTCACACGTAGCTGTGGGAGTCAGGGGCAGGAACCACAGCTCAGGGGTTTCCTATAGTGATTCTTAAGGCTGAGACTGTGGACTATGTCATTCTGACATTGACACAATGTCAGGAAAATAAGATGTCTTCTGAAGAGAAACAAGGACAACACATTCAAAACTGTTCTAATATGGAAAAGACACAAAAGGAAAATAATCACTGGACTCTGGGCAAGTGAAGACGGTGCAGACACCAAAACCAGCAGCACCCAGAGCATTGCAGATTGCTGAGAYCTGAGATTCTGGCCCACTTTTTCTAACCCTGAGTCACATGCAATTTCCCTGTAAATCARTTGTATTTGGCATCATATAAATATCATTTAAAGCAACAACAATCAACATCTCATATTTARATAATCAAAGTGATCTAACTTTCCTGTCACTTTTTAGGATGTATGATTAAGTTCTTAAAAACTTTTTGTAGAAGTCTCCTTACAATCAGTGCCTTTGGTCTCCTGCTACTGGAAAGATTTGTCCAGGTACATTCTTTTATTAATCTGGGTGAAAGCATCATGRTTTTCTTAATGGATGAAAACAGCATCAGTATTTCCTTTTATGATTAACATGGGTCCATCGCACTAAATATTCAGCAAGTGTTTAGTAAGGAGAGCACCTACTTCTACTGGTAAATCTGCTTTTAAATTTCCTTTGAGCTAAACAGAATAGCAACAGTGTGTTTGTCACTGAATGGCAGCCCAGGAGAAAACTGGTTGTGCTTAAAAGCAAATTTTTGTTTTGCATCAAAGTGCTGCTAACTTAACAGGTTAATCATTTGTTTCTCTCCCTGACCCTGTGCACAGACCTATGGCTGTCTGGCTGTGTGGCCTGTCACACTGGGGCGTTCAGCAGAGCTGTTTCTCAACCCAAACAGATTCTCTTGTTTTATTTTTGAACAGCAGCAGAAACAAAACAAAGCAAAAACTACGAAGTCATTTTTGCTGCTGAAGTTTTTCATCCCAGTGTCCCCCATCACAGGGTCGTGTAGATCCCTTGCCTGTCACAAACCCAGTTGTTATTTGTGGGGAGAACATCAGACCCCTGTGGTGTTTGCTGTACTGCCTCAGCAGAGACACCAAAAGCAGCAGTCTCCAGAACAACACTTTGCAGCACAATGGCTTTCAAACACGTTTCATCTGATTGCTCGTATATCTTTGCTGAGGAAAMGGATGGTAACGACATTCAGGGCAGAAAGGTTCAGGGCTTTGGTTGTTTCATTACAGATAATTCACAGAGAAACTGCCTCCTCTAATTTATTTTTTATCTTGATAAAATGACAGTCAAAATCTTTGACATTCCGGGTCTGCCTCACTTCTCACTTGCCAAAGTCACTCCACTGGGCATAGATGTTGGCTTACTTTTGACTACTTTCTGCTGCTCTGTGATTTTCCCTTCCTTTCTAAGGTGGTTTTCCCTTCCAAATGCATAGGGAAAAGTCGTTTGTTCTTACAGTTTAACTCTGGACTAGAATTGAGGCAATCTGAACCCATTCCTGAACTGAACTCTGAGCTGTTCCTGTGTGACCTGACAGAAGAAACTTAATCTTTCCATGTCTTTGTTCCCTACTTTGAAAATAGAGCTGTTCTTTCCCTCTCATGCCCTCCGTAGCATTCATTTTCACACTGAATGTTCATAATGTTTCCTGAGAAATCTCTTTATCACACGAGTATACAGATGGAGCCCTGATCTTCATTGAGACTGCTATGGTTTCTGCAATGACAGTGTTATTAAATGGTTGCCTAAGGTACATAGTGTCTCAGGTACATTTAATGAGCTCAGGGGATACTGCTGGTGGGTCAGYACTATTAGCATTTCCCGTTTCAGTGCTGTGGTTCAGCACAATTCGGAATTCAACTCAGCRGAAGTCTCTGGAGATGAGCTTAGCATTAGCGTTGTTCTGATTGYTGATGTGCCCAAATTAAAGATGCAAAGCTAGTAGTACTTGACAGCACAGGCCGTAGATCTTTGTGGTATCCTACTGTGATCCCTCGTCTGATATCACAAGTTAGTGATGATTATGAAAATCTGAAACCTTCATGCTAACTTCTAATGCACATGCTGAATCATGGCTGTTTATCTTACCAGCACCACCACGTTCCTATTAATAATACACAGCGAAAGATCGGTACTGCCCTCCCTACACCAGCCATCTGATACACAATTGCATTTTCTGCATGGCAAGTTGATTGGGAGAAATCAGAGTGTTTTGTGCATTTTTAGATTCACTGCTGAAATTCCATAGAAATGTGTGAAAGTTAACTTCTCCTTCATGAAGACACACAGCACTACACTCTTGTAATATACCTCCAGTCACAGAAGTCAAATTATTGTGAATCAYTCTGAGAGGCTGTATTTATTGATTYCTGTGGTGCATAGAAGATCTAGTCTTGTAAAAGAAAAGATCATAGATCATAGCTAAGTCATGCTGGCAGGACTGGCAGTTAGGCTGAAAGATTTGATTAGTACAGTTAACTGATTTGGTTAAAAAAAAAAGAAGCACGTGAAAAACATCAAGCTGTTTGCTCTGATAAGAGATACATTTCCATTCAGTTTCTGCTTTTAACAAAGCTAAGWGCATCTCTTTTTGAGGAGGAATATACACAGGAAAGCATAATTTTCAGTACTTGATCAAGCTGTACTTGAATGTCTAAAATTAAGCACATGCTTGAAATGGGTCTGGATTAAAGACATCCCATGCATAAGCAGATACTCAATTGCAATGAAAATATCTTTTCTTATGATGATGGAAAAATGCCGCAGAGGGAAAGGGGTTAACCTGAAGAGAGCATGAAGCAGACTTCTGAGACATTCATTCAGGAAGACAATCCAACAACTGCAGCGTCTGCCTCTTGCAGAGGATAATTAAATCTGTTTTCAGCATCTGTATGGAAGAGACACAAGTCAATGCATAATTGAAGACTTTAAAATTAAATCTGAAGCATGGAACCAAAATTAAAAACTTCAAACTGTGTTTCATTGTTTTAATACTTGAATTTACATATAAAGACTAGAACTTAATAGGGAAAATACATGATTACAACCTTCTGGGTGTGATTCAAASAGAACATTGGAGACAGAATCCTCTTTAGATTGATTGGAATGAGCCATAATCTCACATATACCAAAGTATTACAGCTTGCATAAAAGTAATCAAAATGTAACAATATTGTTGCAAACAATATAGGCAGTTTCTAGCATACCCTGAGGCAAGAAGCTTCAGAGAGTTTGTTGGAAGCATTCAGGTTGTGTATATGCTCTAGATTTTTATTCTTTTTGTCAAGAAACAGGAAATATGTACGTTGGTTTGGGGAAAAAAATCTTTTGTTCTTGTTTAGAAATCTAGGCATTTAGAAAACAGTTATTTTCTGAATTATTGTTAGTTTTTTTTTCTTTTTTTTTCTCTTTCCCTGGAGAGCATTAGATGGGGTCTCTAGAAACTTGTTTTTATTTTCCAGGGCTTCTCATCAGGCTGAAAGAATTTCTCGTGTGCTTCACRTTCAGCATACGCTTAATTCTTTCGTTAGACTAAAGCCTTTATCAAGATTGTTGCAATGCACTTAAGATTATACCCAAGTTTGTGGGCATATGTTTTTATTTTTCAAGCTATTTTATTAGGTTGCTGACCAGCTCAGTGTGATTAAAATACAGATACTGAATGCGGAAATGAATTGACATCTCCTGTGACGCCTAAGAGCACTGACATTAAAAACTCTTGCAGCGAAGGCCAAAGAGGCTGCACGCGAAAGGCACCACTCAGCTCAGAGCTGAGGGCTTCAGAGTGCTTCTCTGTGGCTGCAGAAGTGATGCTCGGAGCTCAGTGGGCACCTCACTTGGGCTCAGAGCTTCAGAAAACCCCAGCAAGTAGCACTAAGTTTGTCAATATGATGAGGAAAAGCTGGGGAAAGCATCAGGAGAGATTTTAGAAGGATGTATGTGTATATATAAAACTGTTGCAAAACAAAACATTCCTTGGTAAAACAACCACATATAAATGGCTCTCCAGAGCTGTCTGGGACACAGACAGCTGGGACTGATGTAGAGCAGTTATGAGCTATACAGGAAATGTTTTGATCTTGCTCACTTGCTTTCTCTTTCTGTCTTATTCTGCCTGTGCTCTTAACTGACATTAGAAAAAGCATTTTCACGAGTCAAAAACACAGACTCTTTTCCCCCACCCCTTGCCTAAGCTAAAAATTGTAAATGTCAGCTTTGCAAAATGTGGCATTTTCATAAGGGTGTYATAGCCTGGATTTTACTGAATAGAAAATATATTTCCAGTTCAAAGGKTTTTAAAACAAAATAGGAAAGGCCAAGATAAATGAAGAAGACTGGAGGAAAAACAGCTGAAATTCTTCTCCAATTAGATTTTCAGGAAATGTCTTTGTCACTATCTCTTCTCCCTGGAGAATTTGGAAGAAAAATTGAAATGTAAATCCTGTATGCCTAAGCAGTGGTTCCCTTCCCCAGCAGCAGTTGCAGACACCATGGGTTTCATGGCTACAGAGAAAATGGAGACAAGAGAAAAATCACTTGTTAGTGCATTAACTCTGACTCTTGCAGAAACAGGGCTGTTCTACAATGCTGTCGTCTTTTTCATCTTCATCTGCTACCTCAGATGCAGTGCTACTGCATGACCTTAAATATATTCAGAGATGATAAAGCCAGCAGGGTCACTGTGGTGCTGCAGTTTTGATCATGGAGACAGCTTATGTCCCAGCAGTGTAGCTTTACTGAATGATGTTCAAAGACGTCATCTGTTTTTAGTAACAAATGATGACTAAAACCCTAATGATGATGTGCCTGGAGGAACTGGGAGAGCACGTAAGGGCACAGCCAGATATTTCAGACCAGAGCACTCTCTGCCTTTCGTCCAAGTCCAGCACTGTGCTCAGGTGAATATATCTCTCTGGYGAAGGTTCAGAGCCGAGGAGCTCAYGTMTGCCCACAACTGTCTGTGGAGGCRTAATCCGTTCAGTGCCTCCTGTTGTCTCTCTAAGACAGGGCATCGCATCAAAAGCACCTGAAGCACTTCCCATCATGTTTCAGACTTTGCACTCTGCCATCTTCTTTCAAATAACTYGCCAAAGCACTTAACTGTATACTTAAACCTGTCTCCTGTGTTCCTAATTGCTCTTCACAAGACCCCTGTGATCCCCCTGAGTTTGATCCCCTGTATAACACAGGTAGGAGACCTTGCCTCAGTGATTTGTGTCTCTGAGAAAAATGTAAGCCTATGCTTAAACTTAYAGTAATGCTTCAGATGAAGAATTTGCTAAGAGCTTTGCTGAATGGAGGCATGAGTGGTTTGCATTGCTCGAGCAGATAGATTTCAATATCTCATTGAAGACTGCAGATGTTACGATGTTAATTACCAAGAGAAACTYATTTAAGAGTTACCTAATGGCAACTAGAAGCTGGGTTAATGCACAGGATCCCCATGTTCCCTTCAAGCAGGATAATTAAGTTGGCCTTCTCTAGCATCTCACACTACTTTTGTCCACACTGGTCCTCTCGAGTGGAGAATGGAGGCATTCCTCTCTATACTTTAGAGACACCAGGAGGGGAAATGGCATGGGATAGCCATAGGAATCTCTAGGTGTGTGTCTCTGTCATTGACTGTCCTTTTCTCACCCACCTTCAAAATGGGATCCTCTAATACAGAGCAATAGAATTGTTTTTTTCTCTTCTCTTTAGAAGCAACGGAGCTTAGAGCAGTCAGGCCAGGGACAAAAACTGAGACTTAGACCCAGCCCTGGAAGGGTGCCAGCATAGCATAAGGGCTCTGTCTGTAACCTCTGAATGTAGAGTGTCTGGGACAACRCTTCTCTTGCCCAGCCCCAGGTGTAGCTCTGATGCTCCCCGATTTCCCTTCAGGCAAGCACCGACTCTTTCTGCCTTGACAACAAGCGATAAAAATACTGAAGGGAACCTGAAGAACSTGCAGATTACATTACAGCTCCATCTCATACTCCCACACATGCACATTTCCCTTTCCAGCGTGGAAACCTACTGGATGCCAGACGCTTACACTGGTGGTACCTTTCATTCCAGTTGGACATCCAGAGGGCTGCTTCTCTCTCAGGGCAGGGAGAAAAAAAAGGGAAAACCAAACCAAAGTAAATTAAATGTCCTTTCAGCCAATTTTATGAACTACCCTCAGCTATTAATTTAACGGCATTCTTCCAGACAGYGGCAGCTGCTTCAGCGCGCCAGACTGTGGAGTAAGCCGCTCCATAGCAACAGCCAGTGAGCATGAACATATCCAGCATAAGGATCATGCAGAGCCACTGAGGGGCACTTTCAAAGGGAGTAAGAATGCTCAAAGTTAAGATACGGTGCTATGTCTTACCTGAAAGGGAGAGGATCCGTAGCAGGTGCTGTTGTGATATAGGTCAGTACAAGCTGTACAGCCATCTGGCTGTCAGAAATGGCCCTCACCGTAAGCATATTACTGCCCAGTGACAAGAGAGTCCTGCCAGTGTTTGTGGTGCACGAGGCACAGGTTGTCTGCGTCGCTGTGTGTGCTCATTCAGTTCTCTTATCTTTTGAACCAAAAAAGCCTTGTAACCAAAAAGTCAAAAAAAAAAAAATTTTTTTTTTTTTTTTTTTTCTGTAAAGCAGAACAAGGAAATGGCATCACTCCCCTCTTCCAGATGTAAATGTCTTTCAGAGCTGGATGGCTCTGATTTGAGTTTAATGAAACTGTATGAGGCAGGCTGGAATTCAGTTTCAGGAGTAGAAGCTCAAAACCCATTCTAGACTTGTTTCATATAAATGAATCCCTGTTCTGGCATAGAAAATACTGATCTTTGATATCCTCAGCTTTTGTTCTGTGGTATTTGTTTGTTTACAGCTGTGAAATTCTCTCTTTTTTTAGTTTCTTTCTCTTTTTGTTATTTTTTGTATCAATTCTGAAATGTGCTAGATTAGCAGTTTAGGAGACTAATGTCACAAGGTGGCAGTCTGAGTTATATCACAAACCTACTCTGCTAGGCTGCTAGCATTTTCTCTAGACAGGAGGAAAAGAGTGTAATGAGCATGGTTAATTCATTAGCCCTTCCCTTGCGAAGCAGGCAGCAAGGGTCCCCCTTAGTGTCAGTAGTGTTGGTGGTTGCTATGAGGTAGATACAAATCCAGCTCRTTGTAAACTAGGCCACTGAAAAGGTCGTAAGTTGCTGTAAGCCGTCACCTTTACTATGTGAGGTTGGAGGGGGTTTTTTGACACCCTGCTGCTTTGATATGGTCARCTCTTCCCTTGGAAAGGGTGGATGGCTTAGAGGACTTCTCAAAGGCTCTTCTCTGTTTTATCAGTCTGCTTTTTAYGGTTTTAAGTGCAAAACCTCAGATTGTGAGATTGCTCCAAAGACAGAAGTAATCTCAATAGCTATCCACATCCGAGTGACTGCTGATACGAGGTGTAAGTAAGCACCATCCTGCTATGTTCTTTTCTTCACTAGAAGGAAAGTCAGAGGGAAGGTGCCAGTTCATTTTCCAAAAGACCCCTAGTCCTCCTGACAATTAGGCAACTTGTGCAACAACTGTACCTTGAAGGACACCTTCATAGTTATACTCAAGCTGAGTCACATCTCAGGAAGCATCACCTTCTCTCTATTCGTTATTGAGCAAGTTGATGAAGTGACTTTCTTTCCTCAGCTCACGTAAGACCTTGCGACTATCATCTGGATGATCTAGGTGTCCTAAGTCTGATCCAGTCTCTGAAAATCATGTTTTGTCTTCCCACCAGAATGCCTGTTGATGTCTGGGATGGTCAGCTGAGGTGCTAGGAAGTCYGTTTCAAAGAAAAGCAGCATCTATTCTGACCCTTCTTCTTTTCTGTCACTATAGGGAGACCTCCAGAGATCTATCATTCAAGTAGATTTTGGAGATGGCATCGCTGTGTCATATGCCAATCTCAGCTCRACAGAAGATGGGATCAAGCACATCTACCAGAATGTGGGCATATTCCGAGTGACCGTGCTAGTGGAAAACAGCCTGGGATCTGATAATGCTGTGCTCTACTTGCATGTAACATGTACGTTATACCCACTGCTAGCTTCCAACATACTTTAAAAAATTATTACTTGCCCTTAGTAATGATGTTTGGGGGTTTGCAGCTGGCTAGGAATTGATGGGAGATGATGTGTGTTTGGCTGTCCTTCAGCAGAGGGTTCCAGACCAAGAGGAGCCACAGACAGTAGTGACATTTCCTTTTTAAACCATGCTTAACCTCTAATTTTTGACAATGTGATTTGAGACACCTCAAAGGAATGTCCAACCCTTTCTAAAAAGCACCTTTGTTAACATGTTTACACTTCCAGAAAAACAAAGATATCCAGAATCTTTTYTAAAAGCCTTGACTTATACTTTGCACACGTTACGTGCTGTAATGAAATGCAGCCACATCTGGGATGGAAACTAGTGCATTTCTCTTTCTCCGTTGTCATAGGAACCAAGATCCTGATGTTAAAGAGTATAACAAGAAAAAACATTATCTCTGCATTGCTCTTCTACTGTTATTTTTAACCTTTTTATACTTCAACTGTCTCTGATTTACAAATGAAATGTATCTTAGTCCTTGCTTTAAAACTAGCTGTATATTCTTTCATGTGTATTCTAGCTTGCAGTTATGAACCAAAGAGTTGGGCTATTATTGAAAGCTTGTAATGTTCCTAATGTATTTTGGTTGGGGCCATCATTTGCCTTATTCAGTGAGGTTCTTTTTGGTTGATTATTTATATTTTGGACTGTGTACCAGTGTGGCAGAATTAGTGAAGAAAAAGAAGTTATGGTTACAGAAAACAGCCTTAATACTACTTAGCCTSTATCAAAGTGACTCCACATGTTGTCTAAATAACTTAGTACATTCTATATACTTTAATTCCACTTTTGTAGCATGAAAGCAGCTGCCTCTTCAGTGGGAGAGAGCAGCTCTTTAATGATGCAGTCACATCAACAGATGAGAGCAATGGGAGGTGTAGTTGTGAGGGATTGGAGGTTTATGAGGGTATGCAAATGGAGCAGAAACAAATAACTCCCTGAACTTCTCCCTTCAGAAAAAGCATCAGTTCATGATCATAGTGGACCATTTATGATTCCCTAACCTGATAGGTACTGGTCTGTGGCAAATTTTTATGTCACCTAATCCTTCAGCAACACTGCAAATTTGAAAACTGCATAATTATACCTTGCAAAAATAGCAGTACTCATAAATTAGCTTACTCTAAAGCTTGGGTTTTTGATTTAGGGGCTTAGCTCATATCATTTCTGCATTGAGGTACTGGTGAATGAAGGTAAGTTCTCAGCCTTTAGAAAGATGCAGATTTTTTTTCTTTACTTGTTTAACTATGATCTTGTGTGTGTGCAATGCAGGGTAGAGAAAGAGACCTCTGCTCAGGAGCTGATGTTTATACACTTCTGCATAATTTCTTCAGTAATTCAACAAGCACAGATTTGGCTCAGTGGAAAAGACTCACACTTGCAGTAGCAAAAGGTTCTGGAATCAAATTCTGGTTTGTCTTCTTGGGTGTGCTTGGCTAAGTAGTGAGGGAACAGTTATGGGCCCTGAATGCAGAAATCCCCCTGTTTCTGCTGCTGGTTATGAAAGTCAGCTGAATAGGAGCCATGGGTCATTTTTTTTTCAGTCTTTGTAAAGGTCACTGGAAACAAATGAGGAAGTGCTTTGGCGGTTGATATTTCACGGGAGAGTCTGACAGCCTCATGCAAGCAGGGTCTGAAATCGTTTGCTGTTTGACAAGAGACAATTCCATAGGGACGTTGCACACGTTCAGCCTATCTGCAAAGTAATGAGGCCATGTGAGGCAGCAACTGCTTTCGCTCAGAACCCCCGAATGGAAAGAGAAGGCAGGTGTCCGGCCCTCATCCTCACAGATAGTGGCTTATCCATTTTTTGCAGCTGTTGAGGGATTGCAAAGTCTCTTTGATTATTTTAGCGAACAAGAAAGAAACAACGTTCAGATGTGTTTATGTGACTTAGGAAGCTGATGAAATACATACTTCTGTGCTACATTTAGATAAAACCAGCATGGGACTTAAATACTGAAATGGTGACTGCAGCCAGGTCTAGCATGTCCATGCCTGACCCCCAGAGACCCCAGGTCTTAGAGGGGTGCATCTAAGTCTCCTCTAAATGAGGAGAATTAGGGACCGCAGAATGTGTCACGCACTGAGCCTGGTGCCGTTCAGACTAGCAATAGATTTGCTGAGGACAAAGATGTACAGTAAATCCAGTCTCTCTCCAGAGCCTAAAGCCCAGATCCACAAAAGCTTGTAAATCCTACTTAAATGCTTACATTCACTCTCTGGTAAGTTAGAGGCCCGTTTCAGGTGTCTATGAATCTGGCCACTGGGGAGTTTTGTAAAAATATATGTCCTTGTAATAGAAACACACACAGTATTGTTAGGATGCTCAGAAAACTCATGTGCAGCCTGAGTGCTCAGGGAGTTTTTGAAAGGGCCACTAGCTGGTCACCCCCTTGTTACAAACTTGATATGTTGATATGCTGCATAATATGTTGATATGCTGCATAACCAGGTCTGGTCCTTCTAAAATCCTCCCCTTAACTATATTCAAAGACTTCTCTCAGGGTAGAATTGCAGGCACTGAAACCATGTGTTTGTGATCTCAAAGACCAGAGTAAAGTCTCCACCTGACATCCTCCTCATCCTGCAGTAGCTGCTGGGCCAATGTACAGRAGCAGCACATTTGTTGCAGTTGTGTCAACTGCAAAGATGTCCCTGGATCCAGAAATGCAGGTTGTTTTSAGGCAGGAGGATTTTAGGGTGCATGAACAGAAAATTATATACAAATAATGTTTTGACTTAATGCTGTTTGTCACTTTTCCAGCCAACAAGCTGTCTCTGAACTGTCCTAACGGACTGAAAAGTTTCCCAGAAAAGTTATTCATGCATTTGTCTGAATACATTAAAATAACATCACCTGCCCAAGTGAACCTTTAGAGAAGCTTCTCCCTTACTGTTCTCAGGGACCTGTATACCGTTTTTCCTGAGGCAGATGAAGGGCTGTAGTCACAATGGCTTAAAGGCTTCACAAAAAGCTCAGAAATGGAAATTGTCTCCAAACTTAACTAGGAGAATGCAGACTCCTATAAAACTAAGGGCCTATACAGAGTGAGCTATCCCCATCTACTGGCCAGATAATAGTTCAGCATTTTAGCCACTTGGACCCATGAGCTATTTGCGCAGAAATACTAGGTCAGAATTGGCCCACTTGAGCCTTTTTTTTCATAGTCTTTCCTTGCAGATATAGGATGCAGGTTTGTGGAGATGCTGGGTATTCTCTGCAGTGCAGAGTCACTTGAGATGCRTTCAGAGGAGCTGTGCACAGTTACGCTGCAGAGCAAGGTGTTTGACTTTACCATCGTCACTCCTGTCACCACATCAGGTGTTTGGAAATTTATTTCTTTTATAATCTATGCTGACCCTGGGCATTTGGCAAACATCCCAGAGGACAGCAGAGTTGTGGAATGTTCAGCCTGGGAAGCTGCTGTTTTTCAGTTCTCAGAGACTTGATGAGAGGAGGTACAGCTGGGTCATAGAATTGWGTCTGTGCAGGAGAATCCTATTAAAAGCATAAGGGTGAAATTCTGTAGTGCTTGAGTGGCAATAATCTAGCAGCACAGAGTTCTCATAGATTTGCAAGTAGACTATTATCTTATGTTCATCAAAGGAAAAATGAGCCCAGCTTGGTCTATAGCAAGCTTTGGTTTGTCTGATAATGGAAGACTGTAAATTGGACTGTGTCAAGCTAGGCATTGGCTGTTTCTGCACCCTCGAGAAAGCTGCATTTCAGTAATGAGTCAGGAGCACTGGTCCTTGCATTGCATATAGAGTCTCATTTGGGAGAATTTTTCCACACATCCCTCACTACCTGTGTGTACTGTATAGGAATATAGGGTGCTTGGCCCAAAATGTCTGGTGCTTCTTTYGTTAAAGATCAAGATCTAAATGGTGACATATATATGGGATATTTCATGAAAAATCCTCTCCTGAAATATAAAGGATCCTCTAGCAATGTATCTCAGTTCCATATGGACAATGAAATCAATCCTCCAGGGCTGTAGTCTCCACTTCTTATCACTGGGGAGCTTGCAGATGTCAGATGTGGCCTTAATTTGTTTTAGAAACTCATGGCCCCAGATCACCTGGAGACTCTTTCTTTCTCTCTTTCTGTCACTTTCAGGACAGTTGTTCTGTTCTCTAAGCGAACAGTCAGAACATGTGTTAAAAAATAATCTATAGGACAAGATGTAACAACAAAGGACCATCTGTCTCCGGAAGATGTGAAATGTGTAACCCTGGGCATGATGTCACTTGTCTAATGAATTATGTTCTGTTTACGCTACAGAAATAAAAGAGTATATAGAGGAAAAGGAGGGGGTAAGGTAACATTAAAATGAAGGCAAATACTKAACAGCTGCCTTGAGACAGAATTTTAGCTAGTATGAATAGATAGAGCATATATTATAAATATAAATAGATAGAGTATTGCTGAAGTTTATCAAACTGTAGCAATCGGTCAGTGAATGAACCCTCTGTATCTGAATGTGCTATGTCCTTTGAAGCTGTTTGTCCTGCATAGTGCATAGTCTAACATCCTCACAGGGAAGCCTGTATTCATGTAATATACCTCTGCCCCTGTTGTTTAAGTCGTATATGATGTCYTTGAGTATGTGACATTCCTGAAGTAAAGAGTTTGAGTTTTTCAGCTCAGCACAGGGGTGGCTCCTTTTTTAGAAACCACGGATCTTAAGTACAGATCTTAAGTTTCTCTCCTTACAAATGGCACGCAGCCATAACATTAACTGTCATGTCCCCTAGTGATTTGGAGGATACCTCTTTCCAAAACCAATGGATCTCTTATCAAGCCCCCTTCTTCCCCAGGTTGGTATTTCAGAGGGAGGGAGAGCTCACCTGCTGTTTCTGTCTCGGCAGGTCCCTTGGAACATGTTCACTTATCTCTCCCATTTGTCACCACGAAGAACAAAGAGGTCAACGCCACAGCAGTACTGTGGCCAAGCCAAGTTGGAACACTTACTTACGTCTGGTGGTTTGGGAACAACACAGAGGTTTGTATTCCCCATAGATCAAGGTCAAAAAAATCCTAGAGGAATTCTGTGACTGGGAAGGGAGGAAAAGAGGGTCTGAGAATACTTTTAAACAGTAAAAACATTTGTAAGCCAGAGGAAGAGACTGATTCCCTGTTCTTCAATGTATCAACATTGAAATTTTGGAGCTGCCAAACTCAGTAGGCTGTTTGCTCTGCTGTGCTCTCTCTGAGAGCAGCCAAAGCTCAGGCTCTCATAGATAGAAGAACTGAGCTGTTAGTGGAAGGAAAACAATTTGTTTCCATACATTAGTTGTTTGCAAAACAGCTGCTTTGTGATTGTTGCTGTGACTTAGCCGTAGGGCATTTTGGCATTCATGCAAGTTGACAATTCCTTTCTCCCTGCAGTTACATCCAAGGTGGATGTAGAGAATCAAAATCTCAAAGAGTTTCTAGTGTGGATTTCCTACCCCGCCCTTTCTTTAACAAAAAATATAGCATGTTTTTCTTTTTTTTTTTTTAGGAAGCCAACCTTCCAAATGTAAGTTGTTTTTATGTCTGGAACTGACTTTGCATAGTCCTAGGATTTAAGCCTCATTCCTCTGGTGACTAACAAGAGACTACCAGCAGTTTTGTGTCTCCCATTAAATATGCTAAACCCAGTGCAGAGCCCCCACACTCTGCTAAACTATATATGCATGAGGTCTTTATTGTCTCATGCTACAGGATGTGAAATGATTCCCAGTACACCTCCCTGGCTCTGGACTTTGCTTAGCTGTGATAACAACATAAACTAYATTCGGCTAGCTTTTTGCTTGCAGAGAGTTGGTATATCTGCACAGCCATTATGCAACTGTTACTTTATGTGTCTTCATGGCTGAAGTACCCAGAGACCATAATTAGTCTCTCAGGGGAGAGATTCTGGTGGATTTTGTAGAGCCAAATGGGATCTTTAGCAACACATGGTTATCTTCTGTATACTGCAGTTCAGAGACTTTCATCAGTACTTTCTACTTTGTTTAACTCTTTGTAATTGGGACAGAACTTGATCTTTTTGTTTTGTTTTGTTTTACATTAATAATTTCCCTCAGATGATGGAGAAATCACTGCTTCTCTTTCTTATCCTATCCCCTGACTATTTCCCCACAGCTAATTATCCTGAGCATTAAACACATGCACTGTGTTTGTAGTCTGAATTTATCTAGCTTCAGTTGCAAGCTGTTGGATCATGTTACGCCTTCCTATGTAGATTAAAGAACTCTCTGTAGTATCAGAAATCATCTCCCCCTAGAGGTACTTACAGGCCGTGATTGTCACCTTTTAACCTTCCCTCTGATCTACTAAGCTCATAAGTGATCAGAGTTGGTCTAACTGTTCTCATTGAAGTGGGAGTTTTACTACAGACTACAATGGGAGCAGAGTTCCACTTAATACCGAGTGCTTTGAAGATCTCACCCAGGGTTCATTAAAAAAGGAAAATAGAGGTTAAGGCAGAGACTGCTGAAAGAGGATACAGCTCACGGATAAACTGTTTTTCACAGCGAAACAAGCTGAGGAGACCTGTGTCCTCTAAACACCGTCACTCTCCAAAAATAACTTCTCCATAGCTAAAGATTACATATAAGAGCAACTGGGTAATTTTGATTTCACTCCTGGTTCTATCACAAATTCCTTGTACAACTTTAAACAATCATTTACAGCTAGTTCTAGCAAAGTGTGCCACCAGAGCAGTGAGTCTTGTAGYTGTAGCTCCCATTAGGAGCTGTGTGTGCCTCTGGGACTTGTGTGTGGGATCCAGAACGCTTAGTCAGCATGCTAAAGGAGGAAGCCTCCTARATACAGTCACTAGGAAATGCTAGGATCTTAAAACTTAACCTGTTTGGAAATTGTAGGTATCCTGCTTTGAGCTCCAGGAGGACATCTTCACCTGGATCCCTGGGCCCTCTCCTGAAAATTGGCTTCCATGTCAAAGGACTCCTTCTCATTAAATGTTTAAGTTTCAGAGCTGGAGCTAACCCCAGATCCTCTCAAATAGGCTGAAGAGCCAAACTCATACTTGATTTTCCTTTCCAGCCAAATTAACTTCATTTTTTTTTCCTTTTCTCACATATTCACAGCCACTGATCACATTGGAGGGCAGCATCACATTTACATTCTCTGTGGAAGGGATGAATACCATCACTGTTCAGGTCTCAGCAGGAAACACCATTCTGCAGGATACAAAGACTATTGCTGTGTATGGTGAGCCCTTCTCCCTTTATTTCACATAGGAAATCAACAGCTAGAAAGCCAGGATACCTGATGGCAATGTGAGATTTTTATTTCAGGGTGCTTTGAATGAGATTCTAAGCTTGGTTCCAGTGGTATCAATTTGGCATAACATCACTGAAAGCAACTGCCTGACATTTATCTGGACCAAGAGCTGCCTGGATGATCTCAAAATCTTGACCTTCTACCCAGAGCCCTCCTACATCTGGCCTATCGCTATATCATGACATCCCAAAACGTTGTCATTTTGCTAGCTAGTTAACCCCCTCTTGGCCAGTAGATGCATCTTAACTCATGCAAAAGCTGCTTGATTTGAAAGCTGTGCTGTGTGCTGTGGTCCAGTATAGAAATATGTATTGGTTCAGTATTGTACTCAGGCCTTAGAAACAGTTAGGGCACACTAATGTGTAGGTATAGCTAAACAACCACTGGGAATCACAGTTTTAGCAGTTCATAATAAGCATGTGATCACAACTATCTGGTTATCTCTGTCTCTGCTAATGGTAACAGAAATCAAGAAATGCATTTTCTAAGGCTAGTTCTCGCTCATTCTTTACCCAAGTCTCCTTCCTTTGAGCTAAGATTTCTTGTGTCTGGGGCGTGTCCATGAAAGGACAAACACAGCCTTCTTTACAGGGTTGCTTACTTTCAGAAATCAAGATTAGGGTAACATTTCAATTGCGGTCCCAATACAACTCCCTTTCCAGTGCTTTTCATCCATTAAGGATCATTCTTCTCTGTTGTGTGACACTCTAGGAGTGAACCTCACAGACAGTCTGTGTATCACCTGCAGACTGATAAAGAAAAGCAGACCACAAATTGCGGCTGGTTTCAGTAGATTCTGCCCACTCCACAAGGACATCACAACTTGTTTGGCAATGAGGTATTTCACCGTCTTTATTTGCCTCACGGTCATGTCATTGTATCTGCAGAGCATTTTCAATCCCTCCGGTTATCATTCTCTGCAAACCTGGATGACTACAATCCGGATATTCCAGAGTGGAGAAGGGACATCAGCAGAGTAGTCAAGAGAGCTCTGGTGGAGGTAAGCAATGTGCATAATCTACATTACTGTAGTTCTGATTTCTACTTTACACCTTAAGGCTAAATCAGTTGTTCTCTTGAGGTGTCTTTCCATCTTCAGTAACTGTAAAAGGAACCTAGGCAAGTGTCTGAGGCTAGATGTCTACATTTTAGACAAGTGAAATTGTCCTTTCTTAAGGTGAAATTATCCCATCTTATGACAGTCTGATGCTCAGAGTCAACCTTTAATTTATATTTTTAATAATAGTGGATTATATGGAATATTTCTTAGAAAAGGGTATAGAGCGAACAAACAACTTATATCTGCCTAGAGATGTCGAAATGTCTTTACTGCTGCATAGCAGTTCTTGCTTCTTTTACTGCTATTCTTATACAGCAGTGGAAAGTAAGGCTAAGGCTATTTTAATGGAATAACAAATTTGCTCTGTGAGACTTAGGAGACAAAATGAAGACAATTTTCACTACAGAGAAGAGCACCACAATAAGTGCTTTATGTCTTTCATATAACTTAAGGGTCATGGGTCAGGGCCGGATGACATTTTGCCCATCAGCAATATGAAGAAGCTCTGAAATTCCTTCCCTAATGGTAGAACAGAATGTCATAAAAATATTGTTACGTACCTGCAGGTTTTGATTTCAAACTGAGAGGCTGAGAAAAGGTAGAAGAGGCAACTGTGGTTTTTCAACTCAGCAGAAAAAATAATGTCAGGAAATGTTTGAAGTGGATTTGTGGGTGCATGGCCAAGGCCTTTCCAGTCTTTTTACACAGAAGATGCCACAAATGAACATATAACCTTTCTATTAATATTGACAAACCTAAAATTTGAGGTTTTTTTTTTTTTTTTTTTTTTTTTTTTAAAAAATGCTCCCTACCCCCCCAAAAGCCTTGGGTTGTTTCTGAAATTTTTTCTTCAAACTCCTCCAAAGACGGGAGGTGGGGAGGAAAAGAAGAAGCTTGGAGCTTGTTCTGTGATCTTTTGACTTGTTTATGTCTGAATCAAGTATTCAAGGATCCACTTATCTTTAAGATGAATTTTTAGTATAAAAACAACTCAATAAAACAAAATCAAGCCATGAAGTAAGGATTATAAAACCACAATACTAAAGCCACATTTCAAAGCAGAGTGGTGAAAACACAAAGTAGTTTTTGTTTATTTGAATTGAGTAAAAAAGATATTTTTGATAGCTAATTACCACTCTATATAGCTAAATGATTYACCTTAAACAAGCCTTTGTGAGAAGTTCCTATAAAAACTAAAGATAAAACCAATATATTTCCACGGCAATTAAACTCTGTATAAAAATAAGTTGAATAACTAAATAATTCAATAGAAAAATATAGCTGTGCTATAGAATTTTTATGAACTTTTATTA
Source organism: Rhea americana (assembly GCF_003343005.1). Classification (NCBI taxonomy): domain Eukaryota; kingdom Metazoa; phylum Chordata; class Aves; order Rheiformes; family Rheidae; genus Rhea; species Rhea americana. The sequence continues at coordinate 2,449,137 of NW_028185084.1, read as the reverse complement.
AAGGATTATGCTATTATTATAGAGTTCCATATACTAGGGTAAAAATTCTGCTCAGGAAATTTAGTTCTCTACTAAAATCTGATCTTCTCTGTAAGAAGGGATAATTTCAGATTATCACAAAATAAATTATTTTGTATTATGATCATAATGATTTCCTCAAGTCAATGATTTTTTAAGTCCTGTTTACCACTTCTCATGAAGAAAACAAGAATGAATTGAGCAGATTACCCCAAAAGCTTCCAGGTAAAAATAGCATTCCCTGCCTCAGAAAATGAAGATTTTCTATTTTCTGCTAATTCTGTGTCTTTCTCTTGACTTTTTAGACCAAACATTCATACACAAATAATGCCAGCCCTGACTTCTTACAATCCGATATATGAGACATTTATATTGTTATAGTTCTTTTCTAAATCCCTATTGAAAAACAACAACAACAATAACTATTTATGTTTTTCCTGGGTATGCAATGGAGGGGAAGGGTTTCATTTTCATTGCTCCACATGATGCTTCCTCATTGACCTCTTGTCAAGAAGCACCTGCTGGCAGCAGTGACACATGAGTCACAGAGTTAGCTCAGGTAATGGGGATCTGTAATCAGAGATTCACTGACTCCCTGTCCTTAGTCTGTCATTTTCTCCAGTGAGCAGCTGTTTCAAGTCTTGGCTCTTGAACTCAGAGGGAGAAAAAAATCGGAGAGTCTTAGGTCTGATTAGTGTCTGAGAAGATTTTGAGCTACATTACATAGCCAAATCTCTGTGTTGCATCCAGCTGCTGTGGTCTGCTGCTCTAGCTGGGGACTTCCCCTCTCCTCCTACTGAAGTCAGTATTTGGAAATTTAAAATTTAGATCAAAAACTTGAAATTAAAATGCATGTGCTGGATTATTTTACAACACAAAGAGGCAGTGGAAGAAGATTCAGCAAACTGTTTCTTTCGGCCCACAAAACTTCTCGAAGGCCAAGCCAGCTMCTTTTCTGGACAAGTCCACAACGTAATTGTCTGATGTCATTTCAACATCAGATAAAAACAGTTAACAGAGATGACCCTGAAAGTTATGGTGGTGGACCTTCTTTTTTTCTGAATCTTGGTTAATATTGTGTATAAGAGAGATTCGGATCCAAACTAATTGCTGGTTGTATAAGATTTTCATCCAAAATAACAAAGAATAAAAACATGAAGACTGATAACAATTTGAAGCTACCTAAAGAAAAAGAAAAAAACATTCCCCATTAACTTATGGAACTGACCAGGATGTGAACTGCAAGAATTTGTTTGGTTTTGGGGATCTAAATCTCATTCATCTGCTTTCTCCCTGAGTYCTCCTTCAGAAGGCTTTTAAGCTCTGTTTTGGCTAATCGCAACCCTAGAGTGCAATTCAGCCCACATACCTAGTCCTTTAACATGCTGTTTCTTAACCATGGACTAAACAATCTTGGAGACTAGCTTACAATAGACAGATAACTTTTTAGATAAAACAAATTCTAACAGATTCAGCTCTTATTTAGGAGCTCCTTTTAGCATGTCTTTTAGCACGTTATCATTAGGACTCTGCATATTTTACTGGGGAGYTTAGACTAGGAAATCATTAATCTCTGACTTTTTACCTGCACTGGATTTTAACAAGGCTCTCCTTGTCATACAAGCTATACTCTACATAATTTGTAAAAGTACTACGATGCCTTAGAAGTTGTCAGCATTCAGTGCCATTCCTAGTATTTATGTATCTATTAACTGTCTATGTATCAGGCAACAGGTATTTCAAGCAAGCATATTCTGGTTGCATTGCTCCCTGGTTTACCCACCTCTGCTGAGCTCTTCATTTTACCATATCAAGATGCCATGGGAGAAAATAAAAGAACAGCAGAAGACCTAGAGCAGGTACTCTGTCCATTTCTTGTAGAAATACATATTTATGTCTCTGTGTATGTATATGCATTTTCCGTGATGGTTTAAAACTAATAATTATGATACAAATGTTCAGTGTGATTGAAATGACGACTATAGCATGTGTTACATCTTTTTTTTTTTTTTTTCCTCCTNTTTCCTCCTATACTGAAAACAGGATTTGGAGCTGTAGTTAGGAGAGGAGACTCCCATTTGGAATCCCTCACTAATGCTAAATTAACATAAATTTCTATGATTTTATGTCCTTTTCCTTGGAAGTTATATTCTACTTCATGGAAGTAGGAAGAAAGCAGGAAGGATTTAGGGGATAATTCCTATATCATGATTATGATTAGATGTTAAAACACTGTGCTGGTAAGAAGTCCTGATTTAGCTCTCAGTTTGTTACCCTAGATTCCGAGGCCAAAGATTATTAGCCCTGAGGGACTACTGTATCTCTGCCTCTCCATACAGCATGTCAGTGGCATGGCAGAGGTATCTTGTGTGAGGGTATGACCAATGTGAGCATGGGGCTGAAGGTGTCAGCAGTTCATAAATCTCAGCCACAGCGTTATGTCCACACTCTTAGCATTACTGGTGCCTGCTGCTCCACTGGGTGGCAGAAAGGGTTTAGCCTCCATCTTTGGATTTGCCTCTCAATTTATGGATGAGTAGAGCCTTCCTGTCAGTGAATGTATCAACGTTATTTTCCCATTCCTTGTAYGCTTATTTTTTAATATCCTTTTTCTCAGCTTGACCTGTAATTGGCTGTTGCAATTGCATCTTGCAGTGCTGTAAAGCCTTGTTAACAAACTCAGCAATGGGCCTCAAACCACTAGGTCACTGATATATTTGTGCTTTCCCTTGCTCAGCATCCTCAGTCATCATCTTTTCTTGACAAATGACTTGTCTCTGCAATTTTCCTCCACCCATATAATAAACAAAAATGACGGAAATTTACTGCTCTGCAAAACCTTTCCTCCCCTTTCCCCTTCTTCTCTTACCTTCTTTTCTCGATCACAAAGAATTGGCAAGGAAGGCAGTCCATAAACTATCAAATTTACAGCTGACCCTGCTCCCCTCTGGCACTCAGCTGCTTATTTTGTTCTGCCAATTGCTCCCTCTTTATTCGCCCCTCTCTTTCTCCCCCAATAAAAATGGAGTCTCTGTGGCAGTAAAGAAAGGAAGCTCTGAGAACACTCTCAAGACCCTTTCTATGGGTAAGAAGAAATGTCATTTTCAGTGGGACTCCAGGAACTTCCCTGCTGTCCTGCAGGATGCACACAATAGTCTTTGAAGAGAGAGAAATTATTTGCCATTTGCCAGCTGCTTTTATAGAGGAGAATCTTCCCTGCTCCTGTCAGGATGATCAGAAAGACTTTCTCATTAGTCTGTGGGCACCACATTTCCCCTCCTACTTATTCCAGTAGAAAATGGCATTGTTTTCAGTGGAAACTGCCTAAGGAAGGCCCCCAAAGGTGTTTCTGCCTTCAGATCTGAAGCGTATTCTGATGGTGTTTCTGTTTTGCCATCCATTTGGGCTGTAATCCTTTACTATCCCTGTCCCAAAGCGTTTCAGAGCCCATTCAATAGCTTTTCTCAGTGCCTAAAGTCACTGTGATGAGTACTTGGAGCAGATGTGTTTGCTGATGATAAGTTAAGTTGCTTCTTAGGTACTTTCCATATAGCATCCTCTTCTAGTAGGAACACAAATCTGCTTTGTTTGTGAGCAAGCAACAAGCTATTCAAAGGCATATGTGTGGGTTGGTGTGTTCGCAGGTGCACACCCAAAGGAGTGATAGTTCTGGATGAGTTCTCTAATTGGGAAGGGGAACATGGAGTTGTACAGGAGCAAAATGAAAGCACAAACACTGCAAAGGAATAGGATTTTTCAAGGAAGTACTTGAACGCACAGTTTCATTTTTCCATGGTATCAAATCATGTATGGAAGCTGCCCTCAAAACCTAAAGCTTGTGCTGAGCCTATCCAGAGATATTATGACAAACARTTTCTGGCCCGGAGAACTTATAATTGGAATAGATCAGATGGAGAGGAGTTAGAAGGATTAATGTTCATAGTCTACAAAAGACCCTCTGCCTGGGGGTATGAAAAATCTAACTCTCTCTCAAAATCAAAGCTTGGCCAAACTAAATGAAGCAGCACAGAGTGACACCAGACTTGCATCCTGTAGGCCTCAATTCACCAGGACAACGAAGTGTGCTGTAGCCCTCTCCTTCCGGTCCCCTTTTATTAGAGCCTCCAAATGGCATTATGTGACGTAGATCTGGTGATACAGCCCTGCARCCACTCTTTTGACATGCCAAGTAGCAGAACAGAGGTGAGGGACACTCTGTGCGGGTTGAAAGGGAGAAGCCAAGTAAATCATATGGGTAGTACAAAGATTATGGGCTTTTGTTAACTGGCATTGGCAAAGTTGAGGGAGGCTGATGGAGTGGGAGGAAAGGAAAACTGGTGGAAGTAGTAGCAGAAGATGTGCTTCAAACTGCATCTCCCCATATGAACCTCCAGAATTTTCTGCAGGCCATGTCTATCACAAAGTACCCTGTGGGGATTTCAGTGACTTGTTGAACCCTGCCATCTTTCATCTCTGAGCTAGATTCATTATTTTGACATGTGTAACAGTGAAGAAAATGCATTTCATAGACTTTGGTATTTAGTGGTAACCTGGGTACATATCTAATGACCATGGGGTACTTGCTTTGCTGCTCTTTCCCCCCAGAGACAGATTAATCGTATCTCTTCGCATCTGGTAATACTCATTTGTCTGTCTCAAATGTACTTTGGAGGTCTCTCTAGCTAGCTCCTCTGTGGTCTTTAGGTGTATAATTCCCATTGACCCATTTGTGTCTCATGCTCTTGCTGAGAGCATGTGGTCAGATGGTACATGTCACTTTCTCCTTGAGCTACTTCACTACTCTCATTCAAGTGCCCTAAATTATTTTTTTCGTGTACATACAGTACCAATAGTTGTCATCTCTGTTTGCAGATTACATTTACAAATGCAAACTCTGCATTGCTGATATTTCCCATGGGAGGTCAATGTCCTTTTAAATCAATCTAACTGCTCTTGACACCTGGAAAAAAAAAAAAAAAAAAAAAAAAGATATTGGGAGGCTGGGGACTTTTTTGATGTGCAACATAGTACAGTTCTGTCTAGTACATAAACATAGTGCTTTTGAGGACCTCAGGTTACTTTGTCCAGTCTACTCTCTGTAGTCAGTTCAAGCTTATTATTTATAGCCTCATAAAAATGAAAAAAACTTTTTGTCTTGCAGAATCCCAAAATATTTTCAATATGCAAAAAATCTTTTGCTCATGATCAGAATGTGGTAATTTTTTTTTTTTCTTTTTTTTTTTTTTTTTTTTTTTTTTTTTTTTTTTTTTGTCACCTGGTTCCATTGCTTCATGTAACAGCAACTTAGGACATACCACCTGCCTGTTTAAAATATAGAAATAATTGGCAGTTACAAAATATTGCTGCTTGATTTACATGTTGTCACTGCACCATCACTGAAATAGCCCCAATCTTGCAAAAACAACCATCCAGAATTGCCACTGGCCACTTGGGATGGCACATGCCGTTGTTACACCATCCTTATGGAAAAGCTTGATGAATGTGATTGTCATAGAATTCTGATCTGACAGCTTCAAAAGCACTGCATATTTTCTCTTCAGTAAAASACAAACCTCTAATTAGTGGCATTTCAAGTAAATTTTGAGTAATTTTTAGCATTAATCCAATTCATTCTGAATCCACAGTGGGAAGCTATTCTAATTCAAATTCGGCGGGGGGCAGTGAAACAAATACACAGATACAGCCAATTCTTTTCAGTGTGTGAAGGAGGATCCTGAAGGGTGGTCTTTTTATGTATGCATTTCAAAAATTTGCATCTCTCCATGTTGTTTGCTACTGGAGAGTGTATTTTTTKGGGGGGTCAAATATAGGAAATATGCCTACTGTTAAGTCAAGTGATATTTAAGCAGAAGAAACGGGAGAACTCTAAAGAGATGTGTTCATGTCAAGTAAAGGTTTCGGTGTTTTCAYGTCTCTCTCTCAAGTTCTCCATTGGCATTCTTTTATCTTGTCTATTAAAAATAACCGTGTAAAAACAGAATGCTGAATAGCTGCAGTAGCAACGAGCTAATTATCTTTAAGGCCATTAATCTTTTCCTTTGAAAGARTTATTGGCAATGTAGCAAGCATGATGGAGTCCTCTGCAAAGGGCAACATCAGCTGGTTCGTAGTCAACTGTGATCAACATGTTGCAGCTGTGGCCAGTACCTGTATCTGGCCAAAGAAATGGGAAATAACRTGGATGACTGAATATCAAATGGGCAGTGGTGAACTAGGGTGATGAAATACCTCTGGCCAATTTAGCACCGTGGAGGTAGGCATTCAGGAATCTAGTTCTTGTGTCAGGCTTTTTTCCTTAACGCATATCTAGTTTTACTTGCATTTTCTATCATTTCCATCTGTTCCTCACCTGCCCTCTTAAGCTTTAGCGTTTTTAGCATATTTACTTTCTTTTGCTTTTTTTCCTCTGATGTGTTTCAGATATGCCCATCACCAAAATATTTAGCAACAAGAGAATGCTTTCTCCCAGATATCACAGAATACTCGTGATGGCTTGAATTTACAAGGCATTTTTCATTAAAGAATCTCAAAAAATTCCTGATAGACCCTATAAGTCAGTAGAGGGTGATTGTGCTCTTTTTGATGCTAAGTCAAGCAAGGTTTAGGGGCCTCATGTGAAGTGACCAAGGTTATGTAGAGTGAGTGGCACATTTTAAAGCAACGCACAGTTGCCCTGACTCCTGATTCACTTTTGCAATACCRGTTCAAATTGCTTCCTACCAATCAATGTGCATAATTCTTTCTTTAGTTGTTTATTGATTTACCCAATGAGTTGAATAGAGGTGTAGCACTCATTAGTTGAGATCCTTACACAATATCTATAAAATGATCTAGATCCTTAGCTAGTACATGCAGGYATAGTTGAATCACATTCAATTAGTCTAAACCAATTTACACCAGAGGTTTCAGAATTCARTAAAAGTATAGGAAAATGCCCTTCTGAGTGATAATTCTGTTTCTTTGTGCACAAGGTTCTTTTACAGTCCTAATTCTGACAAAATGCTAAGAGAAGCCAAATTAATTTTTGTTTTGTTCTGATTTTAAATTGGATTTTTTTTCTCCTCAYAAATTGTCTATTATTATTATTCATTATGTGTCCTTTGATGAAAAAATGATACATGAAGAATGATTTCTATTACTGAATTATTTCTGCACATCATGCTTAATTCTGCAAATGAAGCAGATAAAGTCAATGAGGCTCAGTTAAGGACCAAAACTAATTCTGAAAGCTAATTATTTTCACAGGGGAGACTCTTAAGACTATAAATTAGGAGGTTACTATTCTAAGAATTTTTGTCTTCAGTTTAGTTTGTTGCATCTCTAAGAGTGGGAGATGAACACAGACACTCYTGAGGATATACCTGTTCCCCAGCTGAAGGTCCAGCTGTTCAGTTAAGAGTTACACAGATAATTATGAAATAGCAAAATTACTTTGATGTTTTCTCTTCTGCTTTTTTTAAAAAATACGTCCATGGTACTGTTTTGAGTACAGGCAGAAAGGATTGCTCATGAATCAGATTGTTTCCCACTGAAACCTTTTCCATACCCTCAGTGGCAGGGTGGCAGTCAAATCAGCCTTTATATGGAGATTTGCTTCAAAGACATTTCGTTAAGGGTGTAAATAAGTCGTAGAAGAATCAGAACCACTCTTAGGCTAAAGTCTGTAGACTTGTGATTCTCAGGGCTAGAACTAGATTTGGTAGAATAAGAAGGGGTGAAAATCCACTTTTCCAGCCTCAGGGTGATTGTCCTGGGTTCTCTATCGTTCACAGATCATGTTCAGACCATTGGGGGATCATAAATATTATCAGGGCCAACTTGCCCTGGAGAGGGGTATCCAGTCCCAATGTGAGCTAGGCACTTACCCATTTGTAACTWCCTGCTTAACCTCAGAAACTTAAAGTTTATAAACCTTTGTACATGGCTTATATTTCAGATCATTTTTAGAAGCACAGARGTGTATTTGTTATTTCTCTCTTTCTACACTGTGTATGTTTCTGTTCCTAAGAGGACCTGACTTTACCTGCAAAGGAATAAGAAAATATTGTACCAAGCAAGCAAATATTTTTAAAACATCTCTGGCATCTGTTCTTCCCTCAGAAATGGATGTCAGGAATTTTCAGAGCTGCCGGAGGAAGGCACCTGTCTCATTCTCATAAGAATTTCTGGTGTTCTTGAAGACCTCAGGCTGWGTTATTAAATTTTAGACTTGTTCAGATTCTAGAAAGCCCTGTTCAAARAGCTGTTGGCCAAGGATGTATGCCGTGTACTCTGAGCAGCATGAACAGCCGCTGCCTGCTTTGACTCTTTGCGTATAGTCCTGGAACAGAGACTGCTATTTCAGGCTTCTGATGAAATACTGATGGTTTCAGGCAGSAACCATTTTTTCTGAGCTGCATTTTTCCAGCATATAGCACAATAAATTCCTTATTCACRATCAGGTGATAATGCAATACAATAGTAATAAACATCAGTTGTGACTGCTTCTCTCTGCCTTTCTTCATTTTCCCTACTCTTTTACTATCTCTCCTTTCTACTAACCCCTTTCACCCTACTTCTGCTGTACTAAATGAGTGTGATTTAACAAACTCRTACCAGCTATCATTGCATTTTCTCCCTCTTTCTAAACTTGTTTGAACTTCAAAGTTTTCCCAGATTTGAGTGGAAGGGTTGGACCAGATGATTTCCCAAACTGCCTTACAAACTAAATTATTCTGATTCTAATAAGTTATGGTCCCGACCAAGTCTGTCTAGGATTCAAATCCTCCATGGCTTGTGTATTGTTTGGTTTGAAGAGTCTGGTAGAACCCAGAAGCTGATTTTAAACCTAATATAAATACTATATTATTTATTCTGAAATGGATTAGCAAATATGTGATAAAAGGAGGAAGACTGCATGGACACCATAATGATGATTAATATTTAAGCCTTATACAGTATGTTCTTCAGTGAACCTGAAATCAATATGCAGTGGGGACCAGGATCCATATCCCCATTTCACAATAAGGTACACTAATTCCCCACCTTTACAAGCTGTACATAGAGCTCAGGCCACTACTCCAATTACACCATGTAATCAACAAAGAAGTTGAAAATCAAAGCCAGTAAATATTTCAAACTGAAAAAGGATCAAATTTAGTGAATCCTGTTTGTTTGGCCTCAGCTGATAYCAGAACTAGCTTTGGAGCAGTTGTTATCTCTGGGGCCATCAGCTTGCCAGCCTAGAATATTGTTTAAACTTTCTCTGGTGCTCTCAGCACGTCTGCTGGGAGGCTGCCTCGACGCCTCGCGGCTGTGACGTMCCTGCCCGTGCGGTAGTTCTGTGCTCTTTGCTCTGCGCAGCAGGGGTCCACCAGCAAGCCAGGGGAGACCTCAGTGTTTCCTAATGGTACTGTTACCCAACCACCTCTCGTGCTGGCTTTCTGTAGGTTCTCCTGGTCTCCCCTTTCTTGCCCCTTGAAGGAACCATTCTAAGACAGCAAATKCTGGTGTGTGCTGCATTCACTAGCTGCATTCTCAGTTACATGCCACACATTAAGCTACCTGTCTGCCAAGGGTATCACATCTGCCTCTRCCATTTCCCTGACCGTTGTGTGCAGCTATCACAATGTGCTGAAGAGGACAATACAATTTAGTTGGCTCTTTCCTTCAGTTTACTGTCCTGTGGTTGATTTTTTTTTCCATAGGCTTAGCTGCCCCAGCAGCATCCAAATATCAGAGTACAAAGTATGAAGCTAATTCCTACAGGACTATGGAGGAAAGTTGTTGGATCATATTTGGGACAGGAAATGGCATGGGTGATGTCGCTCCCTTTACTTCTATAAACCGTTAGTGTATCAGGTTTGCAGCATATCCATCAGCATCTGTTGCTCCAATTTTAGTGATGAGACAGTCTTTGTAATAGTCAGTCTTAGTTATTAATGTGCTGAAGTTCTTAGAGGGATATAATTTGCTTTCCATGCTTTCTTTACATATTGCACAGCTTTGTGTCACCATCCCTGCTGCTCTGAGCTCAGCATATGGATCTTAGTAAGCAGGTGGTATTTATAAGAAGAAATATATTTGCAGCCTATTCTGGCACCCATGGAAAAAATGTAAACTTAAAAGAGATATATTAAAAATATAAATAAAAACCTGTAAGAGTTATTGCCAAAATGATATTGGACCAAAGGCACTTATTCAAGTGATCAGAAGCCAAAAATGAAGAGTATTAGCTAGGAGTATTGAAAGAACCATTAAGAATGTTAAAAAAATAAAAGAGGCAGATAAATCTCATACTGTGATGAATGATAGCCAAGGAATATCTAATCATATCTGGGTAGCATTTACTGAAATAACTCAAGCAGACAAAAATGAAGAACATGAAAAAGATAGTGTAAAAATTATTGGAATGTTCTCTTTTCTGACATTTTTTCATTAATCTTGAAGAAGGAATAAGAATTTATTTAAACCAAATTAAATTAAGTGGTRAGCATCAGTATACGGTTTCTCTTGAGCTTAATATGGCTGTAAAAATTACTGCATTTCCAGCAATTGCATATTAAGGATTGCTTTTTTCTTTTCTTCTTCTTCTTCTTTATTATTTTTTTTTAAAYAGTTTTCCAACCACCTCTCCCTAATAACCTAATGCTCAAAGTAGTGGGTATGTTGAAGTGGAAAATTATTCACTGCAAGAAGAGTAAAAATAGATGAAACATCTAGAGAATGAACATACAAAAGACACATAATACTGTCAATACCTTGTCTTCAAGCTTTCATYCTTTGATATATCTATTTGGATTTTTGCTTTTAAAGGCAACATGCCTGCAACTTTTTGGGTAGACTTAAGAGTGATGTGGAGAGAGTGGCCCTGTGTGCATATGACAAACTGTCTTAAGAAAGGAGTGTTTTCCAACAGATTGGACCAAAGTTTGGCTTCGTTACTGTACAGATTTTATGTGGTCTTATCTTGGGAAATGCTTATCTTTTCTCTTGGGTAATTTAAGGAGGAATAGCCTGCTTCATTTTTGCTCAAGCTCTGTTGCTGTCACCAGAGTTTTGCCAGGATAACATAAAGGTCTAAAAGCTCAGTGAGATGTCCCTCCCATGAAAGAGAGAACATGAGCTCATGAAAATTGATGCAGCGTGCACTTTAATGCAAATGCACTCTACAGTTGGTCAACAGCATAGACACTTTCAGACTTGAGCTGTTGTAGGTGTTTGCTTGAGAATTAGGGAGCAGCTGACTTGAAACAGGATTGGACTAAATGAAGCTTGGTTTTAGGACTTCAAATTCCGATGCAAGCTGAGGTAAGGATTTAAACCCTACATTTTGGTCCAGTTATATCAGGTAATGTGAACATGCTCTAAAATCACAGAGTCGGACATTCAGTGGACAAGAAATTATTTATTTTGAACAGATGACTGTTAATTATTGAAATACTTCTCTTTGCTTGAGTGGTAAAAGCAGTTCACTGATGTGCTGTTGCTGGCTGATCCTGCAGGAACTTACATGCTCTAGTCATGTTCCTGTGGGGCTTAATTCCCTTGCATTACTGTGCTGTTCCTGAAGTGGTGCAACAGATGCACCTTGTTGATATAAATCATTTCTAGCCATACACAAGCCACACAGGATATAGTACTGGCAGATGTGTACAGCTGCACAGCCCCCCTCTTTATAAGGTGATAGGAATCTGTACTCTGAAAGTATGTGAAAGTCTTGTGCTCTGCAAAATCTTTGCTTTGTGGACAGCTCCACTTCCTACCCACCTTTTGGCAGTTTAAAGCTGTGATAAAGAAACAAATGCATTTTTTATTTTCTCCTTTTTTTTCTAGATTTCAGAAATACTGATCCAGAAACTGAACCAAAATTTTGTCCATTTTGAGTTGAAGCCAGGGGTTCAAATCCTTGTCCATGCTGCTCATTTAACAGCAGGTCAGTATCTGCTTCRCGTGTACATCCTCTCTGATGATCTGTAGCGCAACCAGCAGTATAGACCTTGATGGTTGTAGTGTGCCATTAGCTAGCAGCTGCGTTTTAGGCTCTTCTTGTTTCTGTGACACAATGATAACTCTGGRTAGTTCCACTCTGCCTCACTTTTCTTTGTCATGCCAAAAAGGTATAGCGGCATTCACACTTACATCTAGTCCTTTTGTGTTTGCTTGATGTGCAAGAGTTTGCTGTTCTTGTTGGAAATGTAAAACAACTAGCAGGGGAAGTGTGTGCTTCTTGGCTGTCTCTGAAATATTCAACAGCTAAGGTGCATTGTGGCATATTCAGCCTGGATCATACAATGCAGGGGTTACTGGCAAGAGCTTGCTTACATTGGAAAGCATTGCATGCTTTCTTACATTCTGGGGTCACTGAAAATTCAAAGGAATTAAGAATAATTCAGAAGTTGTTTAGCAGTCTGAAAGACACACACACACAAACACACATGYGCATGTTTTTGTGCACTCATGTGAGATTAGTCTGTTTGGCCTTAACGAAACTTGTCTCAAAATTAACCGTCTCCAATATCCTGATATTTAATCACATGCCTTTGTGTATTCTGTATTGTTAAACATTCATTTCACAGGCCCTATTTAACTATTACAGATGAAGGAACAGCCATATCCACSTCCAGGATTCTTAGGAATTCCTTTTATCCAGCAGTTGCTAATAATCGTGATCAGCTGGTGTCACCTTGTTTTACTAACATACAAAATAGCCTCAGTTTCTTGTTCCAGTGAATTGCACTGCAAAAAGCGTTTTGTAGTATGAGCAGCTCTGCCTGTATTGGTGTCAGCCCACATGCTGACCTGTCTATAAAGAGAAGGAAAAAGAGATGGCTACGAAAGCGTGGAGTGCAACTGCATTTAAATAAGCCTAAAAGAAAGCTTTAGTGTTTGCGTTATTTCATATTTCCTAAGCACAAATTGCTAATATTTCTGCTTTCCATTAGCTGTGAAATAGATGATGATAAGCTTGCTATGTTAGAACCAAAAACGTATAAAAGCAGAGATACAGCATAGCTGATTAATCTCTAAAGAAAAGAAAAAATAAGTTTTGGCAATCAATTTTAAGTTTGCCTTGCTGTTTTTCTTTTGTAGACTGTAAAAAATGAATGATAGGTAGCTTTTGGAGAAGAATTGCATGACTTTGCATTTGAAAATTGAATTTGTATATATTTTCCATAAATGTTGTTATCAATGAAGCAATCTTTGGCTTCAATTTTCGACAATGATGCATTATTTTGTATGCTGAAAGAATCTGATTTTCATAAAAAGCTCAGTGGCCATCTCAGAGATGTAGGCTATTTGATAGCATCTTAATTTGAGTGTCAAATGTGGAGTTATCTGAAATTGCTCATTATTTTTGAAATTTGTTTCTATGMATTTACTCTGACTATGCTCATGGCTGTTTTGCCTTTTGGTCGATCTATTAAAGTGAAGATCAAATCCCAAAAGAACATTTGGAACTGACTTCTCTGGCCCTGAAGATTTTGTAGACTTTTTCTAATGAATTATAGCTAGGAAGAACCTCATTAGATTTAACTGGGAAAGACTCATCTTTATCTCTTGCTACTTGAAGGGACATTCCTGATTCCATACAGTGGAAAGAGATGACAGTTAAAACCACATCTCCAGGAACGTAGGATGAATTTGGATCCAAGGCTTGTGCCATATGCAGGACAGTAACCTCTGCAGCTTCTCAGAGTGGAACTCTGGGCACGTCTGCCTGAAGGAGTGCCGACAGTCCCCAGCCGCTCTGCCCATACTCTGAGTTGAATATAAACCAGTTAGATCCCAGTCCTRAAGCCAGATATTTAGCAGAGGTACTATAATATTTTTACTGGGCTACTAAGCCTTGCCTGCAGCACTGTGTGAGCTGAAAGCCAGCGTCTGTTAGCGTGGCATGCTGCCATGCTAAATGACTGTATGGCCTCCGAGTGCATGCTGGCCTGTTTCTTGCTGAAGCAGAGGGTGCTCAGCTCAGACAYGCTGTGCAAAGACACCATCTTTGAGCCTATTGAAAATACATATTTTTATTTGTATTTATTTACACACCAGGAATGACTACTTTTTGTCTGTGGTGGAYGCAAACAGTCATTTGTTCTCCAAGGTAGACTCTGTGGTTCTTCTCTTCTAAGCTGCTGGAGAGATGTGAGCAATTGCTATAACCAGCTTCACAGTCTCATAGAGAAATATGATTAAATAAGAGTGCAAAATGACCCTGAACTGCCAAAGTAGGTATTGAAAAAGTTCAGACTGCAGCTATTGTGAAGTCTTCGAGGGAACGCTATTCCTTATCAAGCTGCAGAGGACATGACTCAGTTCCCTGTATAAACGAAAGGCCCTATTTCATGACATCAAAACTTGGGAATAGTTTAGAATTTGACTAAATGCCAAAAGAGAGATTTACTTTGCTGCTGAAAGCTGTTGTTTGGGTTGTCAAGGAAGAAAAAGGATTCTCCTKTTGAAATCCAGTCTCTTAAAATTAAGTTTTGAAAGCAGGGAAACCTGGGGCTGGTACACACAAGCTAGCACTAGAAGCAGTCCCTAGAAAACAGATGATCCAGCTCTGGTCTGTGGTATCTCTTCTGCTCTCAGTCTCTTCATGTCAACTCCATGTTGGCCTCCTGGCAGCTCAGGGCTGTAGCTGGCTGAAACACACAGCTCAGCATGTGTATGTTTGTGTATGTGTACATATATATATGCCTGTAAGCGTATGAATATGTTCCATGCCTCAGTGCACACATATCTTCCACCCTGTCTATGTGCTTGGTCATACACAGTGGAAATTTCTGTAGTGGGGGAGCTGCGGGGAACAGAAGTATAGTTGTCTAAACTGACTTGGTGTGGATATTAGGCAGAATTGTAAAAATGAGCCTSTGTGTGTGTGTGTGTTGAACACGTGCATTCCTCAGAGCACAGGAGGAATGAGAAGCAGTAGACTCAGCGCATTTCACACCTCTATCTTTTTTGTTCTGGCCACGCTGGAGATAGAAAGAAAATTTAAAAAATAAGGATAATTCTGGACAACGGATTGCAATCCATTCATTATATTTATTTTCTCTTTTCAGGAAAAAAATAAAACAAGGTTCCCAACACAGCAAACAATAACCCCAACTGTATTACATAGTAAAATATRCCAATATTCCTCATAAAATAGCTAAAGAGCTGTTTATTATCAGAGACTCAGYACAGCATTATAACAAGAACATTGAGCATAGCTGAGCCTGGAACAGTCAGAGAGCCACTTTGTCATCACACACAACTGCAAATACCAACAAAAAAAATGGGTGCAAAGGACAAAGAATAGAGACATGTAAGGAATTCATAAYAATGGATCATTTCACTGCCATTCCTTAGCTTCCTGAGGGTAACGTGCTTAATGTGGGTAGGAGGAGTTYATTTTCACTTCTCTATGCAGACTTAGACTTTTTCAGGCTTGGTGGGACTGCCCAGAGAAAGTGTGCGTGTTTGTGTGTATGTGCATGTATGTGTGTGTGATGTCCATGAGTGCGTGAGTAAGCATATGCTTGTGTGTGCAAGTTTTTTGTGTTTGCTGGCCCTGTTTTAGAAAGGTTTTTTCAGTGTGTGTGTATAAGGGCAAGAGTGAGAGGAGACATGTGGCAGTGGTTCAATTTAACTTAAGCTGTCTTGCAGGGGAAGTCACTACCTTACCTATGTTTTGTTCTGTGGATATCGCTGGATAAAGACAGCCAGTGAGGATGTATCTGCTGTGTCCATTAGCCCTTTGGCACACCTATAGTCGCATGTTTGTCTACAGTATGTTTTGTTAGTGTCTGCATGATTGTTTGTCTGCATGAACAAATGAGACTGCTGGATCTGTGTGTGTCCCTCTGTGGATGCTGGATATCTCTGTGTGTGTATGTGCAACTGAGTGGTGGAGACTGTCTATTTAATATAATTTACTTTGTATTTCTCTAAACACCGTCACCTCTGGATGTTTTGTGTGGCCTTATTTTGCAAGGAGCTACAGCAAGGAGCTGCACAAAACCCTGTGAGAGGCACAGAGAGAGACTTATTTGATTAGTCTGCTTTTTTTTTTTTTCTTTTTTTTTCTCCTTCATCTTGTGCACTTCCTTCCATGAAAAATGTGGGAGAGAGGACAGGGCAACAAGGGAGAGAGAAGGAGGTAGGTAGTATTCAAAAGAGTGAGAAAGGAAAGGAAGAAGAAACTGAAAATGTGTGAGGTGTGAGAAGAGCTTGTCTTGGTAAGGCATGGATGCTGAGACAGTGTCTGAGATGGGAACTGGGCTTCTGTTAGGAAGAAAGAGGACTGAGCAGAGGGCAGTATGTTTGATAACAATCTCCAGTAAAATTCACTAGCCAGCTGCTCACTATTCACTGTGCATTGAGAGCTACCCAGAATAGCTCTAAGCAAAATAGGAAGTCAACATGAGAAATTATCCTCTAGGTAGTTTCAAGATCTTCCAAAAAGTCCAATTTTGGTACCCAAGTGAACTCATTTGCAACTGCTTTAGTAGCTGTCTGCAACATGAGAGAGTATGTTTGAGGTATTCCTCTTATGATCTGGCCAGTTAGGCAGAAAGCTGTAGGTTTTCACATCAAGTGCCAGGTTGAGCATCACAAGTGATCTCAATCCAGGCTTCTCCCCACCTGGATTAGGTCAGGAAAGGAGTCCGGGAGATGAGTTGACAGGCCTATTACAAATACCGTAGGTGAAAATGTGCTGTTTTTGGAGAAAGTACCTTTCACTCCAGGCTGGGAGGTGGCTCTAATGTTCTCCCCATCTCTTGCAGCTCCCTTGGTGGACCTCACTCCCAGTCACAGCGGTTCAGCTATGCTGATGCTCCTCTCCGTGGTTTTTGTGGGACTAGCCGTGTTTGTAATTTACAAGTTCAAAAGGTATGATCTTCCCTGGGCCATTTTCTTCTCCTCTTTTTCATCTTTCACTGAGGTGTTTGGGTTTTGTATTGTTGGGTTTTCTTTTTCTCGATGATTTGTTTCTTGGTTTGTAAAAAGCTAATGCTATCTCATCTGCCAGAGTACCCCACAATGATGGTTTCTGTTAATGTTTTAGGAAGATTCCTGGCCTTAATATATATGCACAGATGCAGAATGAAAAAGATCAAGAGATGGTCAGTCCAGTCAGTCAGAGGGAAAGCATTCCTAATGTCCCTCAAAGTGAGCTGATGAGCCCTGAGCAACTAGTAGATGAGAAGTTGGATATCCAGCCCATAGGTAAATAACTTGCAGCATCCTGCAGCTGGTCAGCCTCTGACTTACAATTGGCTAACCCCTTTCTAAGCCTCCCCCCTTCCCCATCTCCCTGCACACTCCTCCCCATCCTCTTCTGCTGCAGTGTTAGTTTGCTATAGGAAACCTTGCTAACTCTTCCCTCTCCCTCACTGCTAAGTGATGACAGGGAGAACTTTAATCTTTTTCCCTCTCCTAGTTGCTCTGTGTAGATCCCCTCCCCTTCTCAAAAATGCTATACTCCTGCTTCATCTAACTTGTGCTATCAGGCAATTTAATTTATTTTGCTGGGGCTGATGTAATTGTGTGGTTAAACCCCACACCTGAGTCCTGACCAGATCTGAAGGAGACCCTTCAGCCASCCTCACCTGGAACATGAAGGTGAGCAGGTGATTTGGTAAGTCACATCTAAAAGGTGAATATTCTTTGATGTTTTCTCTGCTGTGGCCTTTGTGCTCTGCCAGATCATGCTGCCAGCGGCAATGCTAGCCTGACTGATTCTCAGGGAAGTAAAGCAGAACTGAGGATCTCTGCATTGGACAGCTGGGTTTGCCCTCAGGCCGATTTCTTCCACAGGCGTCTGTGTCTGAAAATTTATAAAGCAAGCTCTAGGAGGACCTAAAGTGAACAAGCTTGGAGCAAGCATCCTGGATCCATTGTACTTTTGCTCATGCTTGTATGATTGTTGTTATCCTGACTACAGTAACACCAGGGCTGTTGAGGTKGAACAGGGAAGTTTCAGTCTGGGGACATGTTCTAGTAAAGCCAGCATTGCTCTGACATTGCTTGGGCATTGCTCAGCTTCACTTTTGAGGTGACAGTTCTGCAGGCCCAGACCAGAGGAGCAGCACCTGACTCCTGCAAGTAAGGACACGGAGCTATTTTAGAGGAACTAAAGTTTTATAGCTGTTTTAGCTCAGACAGAAACAAGGCATAGTCCTAACTGAAATGTCTTAGCTGCACAGCTTCATCAGCATAACCGTATCTTCACATCTCATCTGAGGATGTCCCAAAATTGTAAAAGAGTGTTTACTAAAGCAGGCTTGGTGTAATCGCTACTGCAGAGAGGGAACAAGGGGAAGGGTGATTAAAAGAGGGAATGTGATGTGCTAAGATTGGGGCCAGTGAAACAACCTGGGAGAAAAAAGAAGAAAGTCTCTTGATGAAACTGATGTCTAAGTTGGAAGCCATCTCCCCACTGCCATCAATGCTGCTCTCTCCTCCCATGTTCACCAAGGAGAGATCAGGTAGCTATTAAAAGATTTTTAGCAGCTATTCATCAGCACACCTGGACAACCCTGCTTAGCACTACACAGGATGGAGTGAGGGGACCAACCTTCCCATGTGGTGTTCCCCATACAGAGCAACCCCAGGCCACAGTCCAGAACCCAAGGAAAGGAAAAGCAACCAAGGTAGTCTGGACAGAGGACTTCCAAAAGGCTTGTGGATCACCAAGAGGTTTCAAGCAAAGACCCGGAGCGGTGGGTCCTAAACTTTACCAATTCTTTTTTTTTTTTTTTTTCCCAGAAATCTCCAAAGCAAAATTGATGTGAGATGGGAGAAACACCCAATTTCAGGCCATAAACAAACCACTTTCCTGGAGTTAGATGGGCTTTGAGCTTCCCAAGAGTGGAATAACCATGGTTCACATTGTCCGAGAGGAGGTGGAAAGGGTAGGGAAATGCATATTGTAATCGATCACATKGACTGAGGTGACAACAGTCACCTGCTGGCCTCACTCAAGGTAACTTCAAAACAATTCTCATTAGTGCTAGGAACTAGTTTGACCCCTTGAAGCCTCTAGGATTAGAAATGTAAAACATATTTTTGTGGGGAGSCTAAATTATATGAATTGTATTTGGTGCAGCTATAGCTGTTCTGACTTTATACGGTGGCCTGCATTTTGTGGGTTTCTTAGCTGTACCCTGGCCAGCAGGACACTGTATTGAATCAGAAATTGATTTTTTATATCTCCTTAGTTTACCTCTGTAACTCCACCAGCAAGCACAAAAGGTGAATGTGTAGTGTAGATAGACTCAGTTCACTATCAWGAGGAATCAGTCCAACAAACTCCCTAAGAGGGTTTTCCCATCCTGGCAGTAAGACAAAGAAGGAAACTGAATCAGAGCTCACTGACAAAATGAAAAGATCTAAACCTAGGTATGAACAGATCAGAAAAAGCTGAGGCTCTTCAAACTCCTGTACCACCACCTCATCTGTTTCTGGAAATCAGCAATCTCTTCTTTTAATGAATTTTCCTTCCTATGGAAAAACAAAGCAAGACTGTAATTGGGTGTTTCTCTTTTGTATGCTTATTCAAAAGCCAAGGGATTTTTACCCCCTTTTGTTGTAGATAATTTTCAATAACCCTTTGACTAACATTCAGGGAACCCTGGAATCTAAATGAAGGTTGCTGGATTATTTTGTTTTCTCTCCAATCCCTGGCAGCACAAAACACAGTTTCGGTTTTCTGGATGTGAGCAGTTCAGGCTCCACTTTTGCAAAGGCAAAGCTTAAAGTGATTTGTGAAATCTCCAACACTATCGTTGCACATTTCCTCTGAGGAACTCAGCCCCTCCTTCCCTCCACCCCTCTGCTCTGGCCTCTCCCTGTGCTGTTCAACACGGGTGAATCATCTTCATTAGCAAAAGAACAGGACATCACCTTCAGTGTTTTGAATGACAAGAAAACATTTCTGGGAAGAACCTGTCAGTCTGGAACAGTTGAATCCCAAAGGCCAGCGAGGTGATACCTTCAAAGGTCTCCTTCCTTGGCTAAACACACTTACTATTTACTGACTCTCTCATTTTGTTCTTTCTTTGCCACAGGAAGTATTTCCACAGCTGCTGAGCCCCAGAGCACAAAAGAAATCCCTACCTATGTAAATGGTTGAATTGAGGACACCGGTATATATGTATATCTTAAAAAAAGAGGAGAGCTCACTGCATTTGGACTTTTTAATTCTTCAGATGACAAAGGGTTTTTAGCTTTAAGCCTGTGCATGTGGACATTATACTGAGACCATAGTGGAACTGCATTGTACAGGTGTTCAATTTTAGTGGGGGTTGGGGGGGGGGAAACAATACCACTGTTCACCCCTGTGGCTCTTCCCCTCACCCCTCCACTTCTCTCTTTTTTCTTATCTGTCTCTAATTTGTAGGAAATTCATAATTGATATAGGCCAAGAGTATGCATGGGGGGTCTCTTCTTTGCAGAGAGGGCCAGGTTGGGATTCTGGGAGTGGGGAAGGGGTCAGGGGAGGTGGGAGGGGGCATCAAGGGTTCTTGGTGTTAGATTTAACTGCTCTTTTAGCACTTTGGGCTGCAGGAGGTCTAGCCACCCCAGCAGACTTTCACAAGAAATCACACTGGAGTTTAAAGGCACTATTCTTGGGTCAGTTTGGTTTATATCTTTGTTTGGACTCTGCCCTTCCTTCCTCTAGCTGCAGCTGCTGCCTGCGCCCCATGGCCGTGCGGAAGCTGAGTGGGCGCGTGTGCAATCCCAACTGCAAAGCCAGGCTCTTTCTAAAGCAGCTTCTTAGCCTACTCACACCARGTATCTCTGATAGCACTGCTCAGAGATAACTCAGCTCTCCTGACCTTGGACCGAACAAAACTAGCATACATTACAGGCAGGAAGGTCTGTCTGTACTGCACTTTGAAGAGGTTATTGCCAGCATGAGCTTACACTATACTTTGTACCAGCCTTACACCTTGAATTTTGACTAAGAGAAAGCCCTAATAATGCCTTCAGTGGCTTTTAGTGCTGATATTTGGATTTGTCTGGGGAAATCAGGGGAGATCTCTGTCTTCTAGGAGTCACCCCAAGGCCTGTCATTTTTTTGAAGMTATATGGTCTATAGAATAGGGAGCAGGAAAAGTTTATATGTGATTTCTCATGGCCTTCTTGGCAAATCCCACTTGGTCACAGATGTGAGAACTTCTGCCGTTCTGGGCAGAGGAGGGGAGAATAAAGCAGGACTGAGATTGGTCACATGCATGCTGAGCCCCAGCACCACTAGACTGCTCCTGTACGAGGATTTGGTTTCTTGCCAATAGCCATACACTTGTGTCTTACRCTGCAACTGGAACTGTGACTGCAGGACGTGTGCACATAGACTATGCAAGAAAACAGCAGGAAGCAGGCTTAGCGCAYGTTGTACAAGTCCTTGCAGAACTCTGGATATTTGCTGACTCTGAACCCCTGGTGTTTCACAGGTGTTGATTTCCAACCCAACTCAGGTAAACCCAGCTCCAGGATTTGGATCTGATGTGCAAAGAGGTAAAGACGGTAACCAAAAGACATTTGCTTAACTGAATTGAGCAAAGGCAAAAATAGACTGGTTCCTAGTCAGTGGAGGACACTTAGAAAGGCACGCTGATTCTTGCCACGCATGTGTTTTGTTCGAAAGGCATTGCACACTGTAACCTGAGTCAAAGGCAGGAGACGGCGGTGGTGTTGGCATGGCCTGGAATCCCAAGGGGGAAGGGGTGGTTTTGAATCTCTCTCTCRTATATTGGGCTTGGGGCCCAACCATCCTCACTGGTGGCAAAGAGAGAGAAAAAAAAAAGTGATACCAAATGCAAGAACATTCAGCCTGTAGCAGTGAACAGATGATCACTCAACAGCCCTCTGATCCCTCATGTAGTTTCTGTGAAGGCAGGTAGAAGCATAGCAATTTATATGGCTTTGCTATTGTGTTTGCAACTACAGCTTTGAGAAAGATGGGAAAGTTTTGGCAGCAACTGTATAATACTCCCCACAAAAGTCCAGCATTAGCCAACTTATTTTTATAGTTAGTCAATCAAAAAGTTTTCTTATAGTGTTGGAACTATTTCTAATTTTAAAATTACTTTTTTTGATGTACTTTTTCATCTTATTTTTCCCCTTCGTTAAATACAATGTAGTGTAATGTATAATTGCTATTGTTTATTGCTTTTACAGTCATATTTATTAAACGGATTATGTCTCTAAATGAAGGCCTGTGTTTTTGTTGCTCATTTTAGCTCTCTGTCCCTGGCATGAAAACAGTAGGAAGAGAATACCCTCAAAGAAAAAATGATATTCAGTAACATGGGAGCAGGAGAGGGTGGTGATAGAGTACTTCTGAAAAAAAAATGGCACCTGGAATGACGATACCAATATGAAGGTAACGTTCTTGACCCTCAGCCAAAGCACTTCGTAAGAGAGGCGTGGTATTGCTATCTCCATTTGGCAGAAGGGAAACTGATGGATGCAGAAGTGAAATCTGTTTTTATGGTTTCCGAATAGGCCAATGGGAGAGCTGTGAGCATATCCTTGCAGGTCCAGCACCGTTCCCTACCCAGGGCTATCCTTCCACGTACACACATGCTCACGTGCACTATTAAAAGCGCCTTTAAAAAAATGGCTTTTTGAGTAGGAAGAATTCAAACTTCTTGCCAACATTGATGAAAAAAAAGGTTTGAATTATTCTCATTACTGATTAGCCAGGTTTATATGTAAAAAAAATGTAGCATGGGTAGGAAGATTCAGTCAGTTTGCCAGGTGACCATGGATACATGTCTCTGGGAAAAAACAAACAAAAAACCACTAGCTCTTCTACTTTTCAAGTCAGGCTGTAACCACTAGATCATTCTGCCTCTTGTAAACCTGGCTCCTGGTTTAGTCCTCTAGCCTTTTTGTGCATCTGCCCTATGAATTAACACACAGGCAAAGATCTGGGGTTCAGGCTCTACTGATAATACAGCCGATTGCATGTGAAGTGCAGAAATGGTGTGGTTCCTTGTTGGAGGAATGTGTGGCTTTGCTGTCCTGATTAAATCCAAATATAATTACTATTACCAGCCTAAAGTTTTAAAGTGAACACTCTAGCCTTTCTTCACCTTCCATTCAGGCTTGATGAACCAGCAGTGCAGTGATGGACCACAGTACAGGTGACTCTCAGAGATTTATGTATAGATGTAATCTGCTCTTATAGCTTTAAGTACTCACCTGAATTGAAAAGCATCTGTTCTGGCCATAAACAGCAAGTATGGTTTTGGCAAGTATCTAAAGCATTTTCAAATCATTCTCCTCAGCTGACTTATTGTTACTGGTAGTAKTTTTCTGATTTGTGTAACAGTGCAGTGATGCATTGCTCATGGCTGAACACTGAGGCAATAATGCAAAGAATATACCAAATACTTATAATATCTAGTATGAACTTTGTCTGAGGATATTATCATACCTTAAGGGAATAAAAAAGCTCATTATCTTTTGTCAGAATAAGCAGGGAGATAAAATGTGGTTAAATATTCAAATAAAGTATTTTCCTAATTTGATGTTGATGTTCACCACCRTCATCTTAACTCCCAGAGCAGAGAAATATTTGAATGAAACAGATATATTGGCTCCAGAGAGACTTGTGTTTCTCCGTCTAGCAAGACGTTTAGGCTAAGATGCTGAATACTTGTCATTCCTGAAAATCAATAGATTTTAGAATCTAAATATCTTTGAGTTTCTAGACCTCAAATATTTGCATGCTTTTGTTGTGTGGCTAAATCTAAKTACTTAAACTTTTGCTGGAAAGCAGAAGTCTCAAAACACTTGCTTAAATGCTTATGGAAATGAAGCAGAAATTTCCAGTGACCCTACATAAAACTTTTGTTGGTACTGCCAACCTCTGCTGAGAATTTCTGACAATTGCATGAAGTCTGGTACCTAGAGCTGATAACAAGGGATTCGTATTTTATCTGCGTTCTGTCGTCTCTCATTGAATGCATGGTGTGTTTCTTTGACACAATATCTCCAGGTACAATCAGTGTTTTGAACATTACCCCTGGTTGCAGAGCTGCTGTGCTCGTGGTGTTAAAAACGTTCTRTATATTCTGATCCTTCCATTAATGAGATGCTGTCCTTGCATTTCTCCATGAAACAGAGTAATAAAAATGTGAATAAATAATACTAGATCTGTTCAGATTCAAATGTTGGTATGATTCTGGCCATAATACTCCAAAGAAAAGCCTGGAGTCAAACTGTTTTATGATTGATAAGATCAAAGTGCTATCATATATCAAGCCATCAGCCTAAGAGATATGTTTCATCTGCAGTTTCAACTTCAGCTTTTTCATTTTCCTTATTTCTTGCTGGSGAGTATGGTTACCTACTACCAATCAGTATGCTGAAAGCAAGACCTAGAGGAAACCTCTATTGTCATGTGTTTTTCAGTGTGAGAATTTCAAAGTGTCTTCTATGTTATTTGCATTGTGGTATGGTCTACAGGCACCCTAGTGCTAGGTGCTGTGTGTACATAAGTGCGAGAAGTGACACGGTRAATGGATAAAATGATTCTCACGTTTTAGTCCCAAGTCATTTTGATGAATGGATCTTAACCAGGCATTCTCCACATCAGAAAGCTGAGCACTGTGTTTGACAGCTCTGAATGAGATGCTACGTCTGATCAGCCCTGGATATAGGGAAAATAACTTGAGTCCTAGAGGCTTCAGAGACACATAGGAGACCAACCAGCCTAGCAGCTGGGTAGCAGCTCTCTATCCAAAAGGCTACTTACTGCTGGGGTAAGTTAAAGTAGTTTGAAGGTTGTGCGAATTTCTGCTCTGCTTTCTCTGGGCATTTTATGAGTTTTTGTAAGCAGAGTGTAGCACGATTAAAATACATCCTAGCCAGACAATCCTAACCCTAAGTGCTTGGAGAGTAGGGCCATGCTGGGGTCCATATAATCGTCTCAGCAAGTTGTAGTAGTCCAGTTGTGTGCAAGCAGGGTAGGGGCCAGACATTTGTCGGGATTCCTCAGCTCCTCTGGGGCCAAAGCAGATGAGCCATTGTGAACAGAAACCATGAGCAGCAGCAGAGRTATTACTTATGTTATCCTTTGTATTAAATTTACATAGAAAGATTCTCAGCCAAAATCTTGAGTCTGACCTGAGAGGTGTTGTAGCCACCTAACTGCAGAGAGGGAGAGAAAGCTACAATCCCAGAGTTTTATAGTTTTTATAATCTTTTATGGAGAAGCCYTGAGAGACAGAAGAGCAAGAGAAAGTTGGTGGGAGCAAAGTTGCCRTCACCTGCCTTTGGCACAACCCAGCTGAGAGGAAAAAAACCTCACCTTTTGTAACAAAACCATCCTCCAGCCTTCCCTAGGCAAAGCTGATTATGGTAGTATTTTTGGAGCTGCAGCTACCCTGGCAAATAATTGCTCACCAGCCCCAAAGTGTGGGCCACTGCATCCCATGGACAATGTCATTTTTTCGTCATGCTCCTGAGAGGCAGCTGTAGGGAAGAGCTGTGAAATGCAAATAAGACTGACAGCTGTCTTGTTGCTTGCTGGTTTYTGCAAAAAGATTAATAATGCATGTGGCACATTTGTATGTAGTGTTCTAAGGGAGAAACCTTTCGATTATTAACCCTGACTGCATGGCCGTAGTCTGTCGCTCTAGAGGAGTGTGAACTGAGGGGCTGAAAACTTGTCTCCATACGAGAAGGGCCTGGGACACAGGATGTCTCCATCTCTCCCCATGCTCAGTGTGCTCTGGGTACCAGGGACTCTCCCTGGGGCTAAAGCAGTCTCACTGTGCATCCTGCTCTTGGCATTCTGAGGAAGCTGCAAATCCTCGTTAATGTCCGTAGCAGATATGGATACCACATGGACTGCCCATTTTAAAGGATTCCTTCCTGATGCCTGCCCAGGTGAGTGGATAAGACTTAGGACTGTGGTGAAGTGGCAGCTTTACATTATGTGGAATATTTATGCCAGACATTTCACTACAAATAACTCTCTCCCCAGCTTCCCCTGACTGCCTCGACAACCCAGGGAGTGAGAGGTTCAAACCAGGTTACTCCTCCTTCGTGTTTCCCTGCAGCTGTAAGACATGTTTATAGCACAGACTTGAGGTTTCTGCCCTTCTGTCTATGTCCTTATGTGTGAGGCAAAGCTGTTTGGTCTGATCTGTGATAACCTAACCTGCTGCATCGGTAAAACATTTGTTCCAGAGATCCAGAAGAAATGCTAAAAAATGATGCAAYCCAAATCCTTCTTGCTCCCCTGTTGCAGAACTCGGATTAGTGGAGAGACTAGCCTGTGCACYACTGATTTCTTGAGCAAATGGTGGTGCACCCTGTCTGTGGGATGGGTTTAGCCCCACAGCCACATTAGCTTGCATAGAAGAGTTTTCCACTGCAGATGGAGTTTGCAGTAGTGTCATTTGGTTAATTATTTATGTTCCATTARTGACTAGAGGCCCTGACACTCTTAACTGTCACCGGATAAAAGACAACTCTTACCCAAAATAATTTGCTGTTTACGTAGGAAATTTTCAAAGCCACAGAAATTCCTCACTGATCTTTCGGCCTTGAAAAAGATTTCTTTAATGGACAAGAAATWGGGTAGAAGGCAACAATATTGTGTTATCATTGCCATTCTACAGAGGTGAAACATTAAAGTTGAGGGAGAAGGGGCTCTCAAAGAGGCTAATAGARGCTCTTACTGCCATTAGCACTTCCCCAGTGAGAACAGTAGGCTGAGACCAGCCTCTTGAGGGAGAAAGTCCTTTGTGCCAGTGCTGCAAGGTAATCTTCACGATTGGATATAACCCTGCACTTGTCTTGGGAAAAGAAGCAGGAGCCCCAACCTCTTCTCCACTCCTGGGGAATAACAAAYGACCAAATGTATCTATCATATTTGCAAGACTTTTTACTGGGTAATCAATTACAGGTACGTTTTAATTATTGCTGCAGTCAGCCTGGGCATAATATTATCTGGAACAAAGTGCTAAATTTTTTAAATGACCAACTTTTTAATTGGTCAGTTTAGGAATGAAAATTAATTTACTTATATGTTCTAAAAAGAAAAAAGGACAACCCCCCTGTAACAATTAAACATTGTGGATTTTTTTTGAATAAGCATAACCTTTATACATAAAGAAGTGATTGAATTTCTTTGTATTGATACACAACTCAGTTCAGTCCAAAATATAGCTTTACAGCCAGTACTTATCTTACGTATCAGGACAGCTCCTAGTGACGCATATGGTTGTTAATATTGCAGGACATTTCCCAATGTAAGACCTTGTTTTCCCTTTTTGTTGCACTTTGATACTTTGATACTTCCAGATGATTTTTTTTTTGTGGTAAGGGCTGCCAATCTGGTGGTTTTATTATTCTGGTGGAAAGCTGTCCCATTTGACTAAACTAAGTATCCAAAAGAAAATCTCTAATCTCTGTTTACAGAAGCTTTGGAGAGATGTGTTCATTTGGCAGCTGAGTTCTCCGAGTGTTTCCTCTCCACTGAGCAGACAGAAATTAAGAGCGTTAGTATAAAGTCATGTAATTCCAGACTGTATCTTAATGTGTTTGCACAAGATGAGCTAAATGAACAACCTCCACGTGCCACCAGCTTTTCCCCCAGTGAGAAGGATGGGACGTGGCAGCCATTTGGATGTGGATACTTTTGTTTACAAGTTTTCCAGTGCAAACTTAACATTTTAGCCTTAGCTCTCATCAGGTATGGCAATATACAGCAGAGCCTGTGATGAATTCTGCTGAGTATGTTATAGTGGACTTCAATACGAATTTGGGCAATTTTCCTCCATGCAAAACAATGGTCCCTCCATCAGCTAGGTGAAGACGAGGACGGCACTGAGGCTGGCACCAAGGCAATACCTGTGTAAGGCCTTCCTGAATCCCAAGCCTTTTTTGCTCTCTTCAAGCACTAAAATACAGCAGCTCAGATGTTAGGATTAGATATTGCCCTTCACATTTAGCTATACCCAGAGTCAGACCTGCTGTGACCCTCTAAGCTTTGATTTGGCTGATGGAAAGCTTTGCAGTTAACCGGCCAACCAAACCAATCCAAAAAAACTGACTTGATCATCCACATTGACTCACTAGTTCATTTTCCCCATGTCCTAATGCCATCTAATGCCACGTTAACCTGAAAGGGTGGTGTCTGGGAGAGTGTGTTCAGTCACTCAGAGCAATTTACAGCATTGCTTGTTTGTGCGAGTCTTCCTCTCATTTTATGAGAATATCCAGAGATTTAGCTGGCAATTAACCCAAGTGTTTATCTGTAATGTAGAAGCTCTTATTTCTTTCACAGTAGTTTTTAAGTACGTTGTCTCCCTCAGCCCCTTTGTGCAGTTACAAGGAGCTTTTAAAGAACAGTTCTTTTCTTTTACAGAGCATGCAGTTGCTGAAACTCCTCAAGCACTCAGTGGATGTTATGATATAGGAGGAGCACATATAGCAGATCTTAACAAGAACCAAATTATGATTCCCCCAGCAAYGTGTTTTGCTTTTCTGTTAATAAACATATTTTTATTAATTAAAAGCAATGATTCTTTCCCCCTTAATACTGCTTTTTTAATCTCATTTCAAATAATGTTCTGGTTTCARGTTGAGAAGGTTTAGGTTCAGTTCTTTGTTTTACTTGAACTTTTCCAACATTTGTATAGTGTGTTCCCTAATTATTYTTTTTAACTGAGATGATGATACAAAGGGCAGCCAACACATTTTTTGATTTGTTTGAATCAGACTGTAAAAATAGATCATGGCATTGGCTTCCTTTTGAAATTCTGATTTCCGAATTGTGCATAGCAAAATATTAGGGAGCATTTTCCTAAAACTTGCAGAAAAGAAAATCTCAGCTCCTGAGAAACAAATAGCGAACAGGAAAAATCAAGGGGTATATATTTCTAGATCTGAAATTGGAGCTGAGTTTCAGATCTTACTATTTTTTTACCTAGTAATTCCCCCAAGTCATGCACAATTTAAATGATMGAGAAGCTAGGACTTGAGCACCTTGGGAAATAATAGTAAAAAGAAAGTTCTCTTTCTTTTTCTTTTCCCTTTTTACCAGGTGATACCTGAAAGAGCATTAATATCATACCTACAAAAGATCTTCACCAGCTATCTACAGAGAACTGCGGTGGGATTAGTTGAACGGTAACTAGACTTTGATTTTGGAGTCTTTGAATATCYAAGTGCTTTTATAATGGACAGAAAAGCGTACAGCTAAAAGGAGACTTTTGGAGGCATACAGAGGACCCTTTGTGTGAATTATAATCAAATTTTCAAAGAACTAAAAAGGCTTTATTTTTTCTTGAAGAACAGACAAACCTAAAAGGTTTGCTATAAKCCTGCACTTGAGAGACCATAAGAGAATGTTGTCAAGGCCTATTGTCAAACAAAATTTGGCAGCAGATCKGAAAAATGAGAGCATTTACCTTGTGAGTGGTTTCCACTTGCATAGACTGATTACATTATTTACAACTTCATCCTAAGTGCCTGTACCCAGCGTGGAAGGGCTTTAGGAATTAGCTCCATTTCTCAGGTGCTGCATGATGTTTGCAAATATATGGCTCTGTGGAAAGAAACCCAGGAGACTCCAGGGAAGAAGACTGCCCTGAGAACCACTTTTCCCCTCTGTTAGCCACAGCAACCCCTTTCCTTGTTGACTTGCCAGGTGGTTGCCTGAGATTGCAGAGGACCTGCAGGTTCCCAAATGCAGTGGGTTTTGTGATCCCTTCCCATATTCCTGTGCTATCTTCTCCAGCTTTCTGTCTTTGTCGTAGACCTCATAGGGAGCAACTCTCAGATAGGAGTGGGGTGAAAGGGAAGGAATGGAAACATTTGTCTAGGATGGACAGTTTTGTAGCAGAATTGCATTTCCTGTCTGAACCTTTTCAGTGTTCCTCCAGCCCAACTGTAGGCAACTCTTCCCTGCTACATCAGTACATAGTTTTGGGGAAGCAATGATCCTGGTCATCTGGAGAACAGAAGCTGGAGGAAGGTAACTGAGGATACAGCAGAGGTGAGAGACTGATAGTGACAGCACAGCTCTGTTCCACTTTGGATATCGTCCCTGCACAGATGACTTCTCCTAACTACTTTACCTTCTTGAGTTATTTCCAACTGGAGAAACATCGGATGTAGAATTTGAGGATTGAGAAAAATAGAAACAGGTAGGGAAAATAATTGCCATTTTATAACCCTCAGCTGAAGTCAGGTGACGAAGTCGGTGAATTTCACAATGTCCAACTGAGAAAATGAAGAAATGCAATTGAAATGTCACTTAGGAAAACTTCTTTAACCTGGAAGCCACAGTATTGCATTCCCTGTTAAAAAAATGCTCTAACGAGTTCAGCATGGTCTGTTCACTTGCCAGAACCCCCACAGCTAGCAAATTCTGCCCCTACATTTTGAACTGCTACAAAGTCTCTTCCACAAAGCTGCTCCCAAAGGTGCCTACTGAGAAGACTTCTATCCAGTCTTTTCATGGAGACCCACATTTATTACCATTATCTGCTGATTAACTCCTAGAACAGCCGAACTAAGGAGTGTAATGCAGGAGTCTCTCCAATGCACTGGAAATACCTCATTATTGATCACCRAAAATGGATCAGAGTGCTGTGTTTTTAACACCTTTTTTAAAAAATGAAGTGTTGTTGGAGAAAGCAACAAAACCCAAAATAATCTCTCAGATTTTTTTCTTAAAATATTATTGTTTTATTGAGAAATCAGAAKCTGTGCCTGGTGTTTTTTTAGTAAAACAGTTTGCATTTCTTTCAGTTTCCTTTTTCTAAGACAGCATCTTTAAGTCTTTCAGCATACATGCAACAAAGAGGAAAAATAAAAGCCCGGTTCCTTTTATTAGAAAGTTTTATTGGGGAGAGAATAGAAATTGCCAGATTACCTCCCCTTCTGATTCCTGTTCAATGCTAGAACACTAGCATATTAAGTAGATTTTGAAATATATGAATATTTTGTAGACTTTGAGATGACTAATACCATCACTATTAATAATATGTATAAATGCAGCCAGAGGGTTTCTCCAAAGAAAAGCTCTGTGAACACTGAGGAAGAGTATTAGCAAACTTTAGTTTGTTTGCTTTGAGTTCTCCTTTGTTGCAAGTTTGGCTATGATTATTGTTATTAACCAGAAGACATCTTAATTATCAAGAGACAGACCTGCAGGTTACTATTGGATTGAAGCCAATAAAGAATTCCATTCCTAATTAAATTCACTGGAATATTTCCTTAGCCTGAAGACTCATAAGTAGATCTTGTTTTTAAAATCCCTTTCAGCCAAATAACCACTTAACTAATTTCAAATTGAACATTTTAGTCAGGATTTGAAATTATTCAGTATCCTCAGGGAATTACATTTGAATGTTATTATAATATYATCTAGGAAAATATTTTCTACCCTCCTAGCTGTGAAAAATAAAATAAAATAAAGCATTTTTTTAAATAGGATTTTAATTTACTTTTCTGAAAATGAGTTTGGTACTTGACCAGCATCCTTCATTTACCCACAAACTATAAAACTATAAGCACTAAGTCCTGTTCAAATCATTAGGGCAATGTACCTAGGTCATAATTGGTGAAGTCTAAACTTCTGCTTTTTCTCAAATGTTCCCTTACTGTTAGTAGACCAAGCTGATGTTATCTCTTTAATGAACGGTAAATTTATCTTTTTTTTTTTTTTTTTTTTTGAGGGGAAGAATAACAGCATTGTACAGTAATATGTGAGAAGTTCTGCCAATCACTTTCTCCAATAGGTTTTTGGTTTCACTGGAATGATACCCCTCTATTCCCCCCCCCTTTTTTTTATTATTCACTAAAGAAACAGAGAGAGACGGACTTTTTGCTGTTGTCCGTCTCTCTCTGTTTCTGAGACAGTCATAGCAGCCAGCACTGTTTGCTTCAGAGGGTCCAGCAGATCTCACATGAGCCTGTCTGGGATTGCTTCCTGCTATTCTGCAGTGCAGCAAAGGCAGTTTAACTTTCAGCCTGAGATTTATTTTCAAAATAGTAAATCATAGCAGGAATCCTCTGAAATTCAGTATTGCAGATATCAAGGTTAGGAAATCTGTGTGGGTGAGCTCTGCTACTGTGTCAGGACAACCCTGCACCTCCCCGAGGGAGCACATCAGGGCTGTTTCTGCAGGGATGGACCAGGCACGGCCAGGGTGGGAGCAAAAGGAAAAGGTAGGCTTCCAGAGTTTCATATTTCTCCTCTTTTCCCTGCCTTCCMGTCTTCTGTTGTGATTGGGCCACATCAGCCAGAACAGGTAACCTGGGATCTTTTGTAGAGCAGCCTTTTCATAAATGTGCTCCTAAGGCAGTGGATTTGGTAGGCAACACTTGAGCTCAGCCTGAGCTCAGACTTACCCACCAGGACAGTCTGGGCATGCGACATTTATAGTTGGAGGTACTCCACTTCTCAGCCTGCTCATGCCTCTGGCCTGTGAAGAGAGGGTAAAGATGGAGCAATTCAGTCCTGAGCTCTAATAAAACACGATCCAGAAAATTTCAGTTCAGAGCTTAGTGATATCTGAATAGACTGGGAAATTTCCTTCAGAAAGGCATCCATTCTTAATTAATGCACTCATATCTTCTTGGTGTAAAGATTCACTTTGAGAAGAAAGTGAATTATGCCAGAAAATAAAAAGTATTCTACAGGGTTCTGTGGAGTTTTCTCATAATAGAAATCTCATTCAATAACCCGATAATGAACAAGAGTACAGCTCTCCACTCACAGCTCTACCACTMCAGCTATGCAGGAAAGATGAGTCCCTGGAGGAGATCTGGAAGCCAGTAGGACTTGTCTGAATTTGAACATAAAAGTAATGACAACTTTCTTTTTTTTTTCATTTAGCTTAATGACAGAGTGGAAAAAAAATCAGTGGAAGGAGGGTAATTTGGAAGCTAAAGTTTAAATATTCATATCAAAAAAAAATCTAACAATGTGAATTCACCTGCTTGTAAGGTTGGATTTATTTTGTCCTGGATTTCTTAAAGTAAAAGTTTAATCATATAGGCTGGAGGAAAAAAAAAAAAAAAAAAACATTTTTGGCCTATGGAGGCCATATGCCTGCTCTTTCAGCAAAGTCATATTATCCCTTGTAACCAGATCACAGGGAAGAAGGAGGCTACTGTAATAACTGCAAATTTTTCCACATCCTTAGGCACACAGCTTACCAATAAGTCTTTCCACAAATTAGCCACAAAAATCCTTCCTTCTCGAAGATGCCAGTAWACTAAAGGATATGAGGAAAGCACTGCTTAAGTAACAGGATGTAGGCACCGGTGGTCCCATTTGTATTATCAACCCATTTTTATGCCTATACCTCACACTCACTCTAGCAAGTATTAGCTCATCAGATCAGTTTAGCTCATCTCTCAGTCCAAAGCCCATCCATGTTTCCTAATATTTAATTCTGATGGTTCAGCCTTTTTATACACCTCGTCCCCCTTCAGCATATGTGAGATGCAGACCAAAAGCTAAATTACTCATGTAATGTGCATGTAAGTAGTRGCATGCGTAAGTCAAAGTTCAGAGACATTTCTGTAATACCAGTGATGTACACTTCCCTGTACCACAATGTACGCGTTATCTCTTTAGAGAGATACCTGTCCCTCTATACCCATTTATCCATCATCTAATAACTGGCATGGTAAAGCACTTCTATATTGCTCTTTCCATGGTATATATTGTGATCTAACAGATCAGAATTAGGCTTTTTTTTTTTTTTTTTTTTTTTAATAAAGAAACTTCAGCAAGCCTGAAAGAGAGAGAAAAGAGAATACTTCTTTCATGAAAAGAAGAATAAATCTCACCCTGCCAAATTTCCAGCACATCAGACCTCTGCCTTTGATCTTGAGGGAGGTGAGATGGTGTTGGTGATATGTGCAGACAAAAAAGAAGTCTCCAGGGTGATACGGCTTTAATTATTTCAGTGAGAGAATCAGGCTGCAGTACATTGTCATGTATGGAGCTCATGAGTAAAAACCAAGGAAGCAAAACCTGCTACATGAGGGGACACTGTTCTTTTCTAGAAGTCCTTTTCCGGTGTAATGCCTGGGATTTAATGGAGTTTGTATATAAGTAAACCATTTAGTCATGACAACAAAAAGAAAGTTAAATGAGTTATTGGCCCAGAGCTGCAGATTCATGTACATCTGTTAGGAAAGAGATCTTCAGCCATGACTGCACATGTATAGGCAGGTGAGGGAAGGCTAAACACTTYTCACGCTTTCAGTTAAATGAAACCTCCTGTAAGGCCTCAGGCCAGCTCAGGATCAGCATGTGACAAACAGCTGTTTGTCACCTTGATGTTGGTACCTAACTGCATCTGCTCCAAAAGACAGACCGTGGATAATCCTTCTCACACAGCAAACGGGGAGGATCTACTAATTGTAGCCTGGATGTTAATYAAACCTTTGGCCTAACTCAGGATTTTGGTTTAACTAGGTTGCTCTTAGAYCTTCTGTATTTTTATTCTGAGTACAAAATGCTATTTCTTCTCTGCTCTCTGAAGAGACGTGCTTTGGCACTGTCACAGAGTCCAATGAGGTACAGCTACAGACAGCACATCGCGTTGACCCATGAGTATGCCATCAACAGGAAATGAACTGCCTGGGAAGAAGTAAAGAAGAGGTGAAAATCCTGACTGCATAGCTGTCATTGGGAACTTGCCAAGATTTCTTTCCCATCATCATCCGTATCACCATTCAGAGGGCACCTAAAGACTGCTCAGTTAGGATATTTTAGCTGTGTACACATTGTAGTTGACTTAAAAGAGGGCAGCTGATGTCCTACTGACATCAGCAAGAACTGATTAAACACACAGCAGTTGTAGTGAACAGTATGGGTGGGAGAAACAAATGTCATTTCACTGAAATATTTGACAACTTCAAAGGAAAATGGATGTTTTCACCAGAAATTGTCTTAAGGGTTTTGAAGTCAACTGGAGTCTTGCCATTAACTTCAATAAGCTTCTAGTCAGAGCATATATCTGGGTAAGACATAAAATCAGTATGTTGTTCTTTAGATCTGGAAAAAAGGTGTATTGGAAATTCATTTTATTTCACTTAGGCAGATGTGTTCCCCCAATCCTTTCCCTTCATTTTTCCCGAGTTTTTCCTTTGTCATCAAAATGTCAAAGTAATAAAGTTAACACGCTTTGTGGTAGTACAAAATTTTACAACAGAACGTACTATATGAGTGTGCATATAAGTTCAATAAATGTAGAGATTAAAATAAAACCAAAACAAAAGCCTGGCAAAGTAAGACAAAACACTTAGCCTAAGCACACAAAAAGTATTGATAGAAGAAGACCTTTAAACATTACCTTAGTAGTTGCAACTGACAATTTTAGCAGCAGCATCACAAAAAAAATTAAATAGCCTCTTCCTTTGTGTTTGCAAGGTTGGATGTGAGGTGAATGGGAAAATAATACTATAAATGCACTCATATTCTTGATTTAGATGAATACAGCCAGAATACTCAGTGACGAATATAACCAAGAGATGGCAGCAGTTCATGCACGATTCATTTACTTTATTTAGTTTGTAACATAATTTCCTTCTTTAAGGTACAARGAAATTAAGTTTTGTTTAGCTTATGATGCAAATTGTTTCCATTATTATTGAAGGGAAGAGAGAGACAGCAACAGGAGAGAGGAAGAAATATATTTTGATGAAGAGATTTGGAAATCTGKTTCTAGGCATGGATCCAAGGACTCTTTGGGGGAAAGAAATGAGTATTGTTTGCTGTACAAAAGAACTAAAACCCATCTCCAACTGGAAATCTCTTATGGATGTGGGGATATTTAGGGTGCATCTGTATTACTAACTGATGCAACCCAGAGAGGGATTTGATTTGCTGTGATTTATTATGGTTCCAGGACTGTAAATCCATGTTCCATTTTATGGGCAATGAAGACTACTGCCAGATGGATAATCTTACATCCACACTGCCAGAAAGATGTTCTAAATGGTGCTTTGGTGAGTATCTTCAACCTTTCTTCTTTCAGGAGGAAAACTGCTTCAAGTATACAAGCCATGTGCTCAAGAATGAACCACAAGACTCAAATTTAAACACCAGGCAAATTGCATCTAAAAAAACCCCCTCCTGTATACTGAATTGCTGTTATTGACTCTCTCCTGCATGCACAAAGACATCACTTTCTTCAGCACTACATCTTGGACAGGCTGGTTCTTTCCAGTGATCTCCATCTTCTTTTTACTGTTGAGAATGTGACATCTGTAAAATCTAGCAACTTTTGGGGGCAAGTAATGCAAAAAAAAAAAAAAAAAAAAAAAAAAAAAAAAAAAAAAAAAAAAAAAAGCTGAAATGGCCACAGTTGTGCAGCTGGGTTACATCAAAGACAATGCTGAGTGGATGAGGTATTGCTACAACAGCCAGAAGGAAATACTGCAATTATTAGGCACATCTTATAAAGCACTGCATGGAGGGACAAAGATATACTTTATTTCCTTGGTTATTTCAAAGAGTAAAATTTCGTATTAAGAAACTGATTTATGACATCTTGAGGGATTTGAAAAACGTTCAGTAGCTTTGGAAAAGAGGAACTTGGATCAGAGCATGGTAGTTTAAACAAGTATAGATAATCGTGGACTTGCTTTATCCGCCAGATAGCTAGATAAATATACAAAAGCCCTATAGTTTTAAAATCCAAATTATCACCACKAGGCTAAATGCTTTGCATTGTGATCAACCTAGTCTACCATCTCTGCCTTTCACAGTGCCAACAAGTGATGCTTTGCTCCCTTCACTGCATCACAACAAAGGAAAAAGCATGAC
This sequence comes from Rhea americana, assembly GCF_003343005.1. NCBI lineage: Eukaryota > Metazoa > Chordata > Aves > Rheiformes > Rheidae > Rhea > Rhea americana. The sequence continues at coordinate 2,412,302 of NW_028185084.1, read as the reverse complement.
AAAACCCAGACGGTGGAAATTCCATCTGAAGTGGCTCTAGGTACAATTCTACCTCAGCTGGCATTCTAGATTAGTGATTGCTCAGCATTGCATGAACACCTCAGAGTCTACAAGCTCTTACCACAGACAACCTGAAAAAAAAGTCTCTTGTATCTAGACTTAAGCACTGCATATGTTCAAGGCCACTTTACTTGTGGAGATAGGCTCTTAGAGTCCACATTGAAGCAGAGAGGCTTCGTGCTGCCCAAATGTTGCCGAGGTCCCTGATAAAGATGCTGGCTCAGGAAGAGCAGTCTGAGAATGCCTGGAAAATACTGATACAAATGAAGAAACGTACTTCTTTGAGTCTTTCTCAAAGAAAGTACATTCTGTACTGTCTGCTCTTTACATAATACCCTCATGGTTACTGTATACGTGAAGGACATGGAGAGTCTGGCTTCTAGTCCTCCCTCCCCCCCCAAGGGGATATGAAACCTTTGCACTTTCCATTCTCCTACCATAGCTGAGTGATAGTGTAGCTGGGGATACAACAGAGCTGGGAAGAGGACAGGTGACTGATGATTCAGTCAAGTCTGCTGGTTAGTGCATTCAGTCAGCAGCAGGATATCCTAGGGAATAAGATCCCTGGTCCCTGTTATTTAAATCTTTTCCACTTAACAGACATAAAGATTTTGTTGGGTAGGGACCAAAATGTCAAAACTCGCTGTCTCCTAGTTGTGCTCCTTAGACATTGGCATAGCCAAGTTTCCTCTTATTTGCCYCCACCACAAGTTTTGCATTTCAGGTACACAGTGGTCTTCTTTCAGAAAGAAGAGGGTAGTGTGCACTCCTTTTCCAGAGTACCCTAGGTCATACATCAGGGTGGAGATTTTGAATCTCCTTATGTTAAACCTGGATGAGAGCCCAAACGTCTCATCTTCGGGGTAATCACTGTGAGATCAGGTGTAATTCGAAAGACAGGGTACAATTATAAAGTCTTGAGTACTGCCTTGTGCTTATTACTGGCTAACTCTAAGTGGCTGTTCATTCGGCATAAAGAACATTCCTGACTGTTCTTCAGAAATGACTATTTTTCCACTCATGCCATTCATGTCAAAGCAAGCTAATGCAGTCAGTTTGAACTTTTGCTGCAAAACTAGGTTGTAGGATGATACAATTAAGCAGTTTCAAGGATGTGATCAACATGTTTTTACAGGGCGACATAGGATGTCATGAAACCCTCACCCCTTCACTTGCAACTAAATAAAGCAATAAAGTATGGTGATTCTAAATATAGTATATTTATAGAGTGAAAGAGTACATTTCTCAACCATAAATTTCAATGCTGTTTGGAAAGTTAAAAAAAAATCTGAACATGTCAAAATTTATATCATGAATTAGTGTCATGCATTAAAAATGGTGCCAAATTAGCACTTCAAAATTAATTTAATGAGCAAGGCTCTGCCAAACCTCTTGAGAAACTTTTGGGTCATCACAAAATTGCTTCATAAGTAATGTGCTATTCATGGATGCTCATTTACAAGAGGTAGCTATTGTCAAGCTACGGTTATTTTCAAAATGATCACGGGGCATAAATTCTTAACTTATTATAGAGATCCTATTCACTTTTTCCAGTCTTCCACTGCTTTGATTTTATGCCAACATAATGCCTTTGATTCTGCTGCAGTTGAAAGCATGTAAAATTTCAGTGATGTCTTGTTGGAGAGAGACTGAAAAGGAGCCCTCAGATAAAGTTCCCAATGAACCACAGAAGTTTATTTTACTGCAACGTAAGAAAGATAATCTGATCCAAAATGCATTATCCAAATTAACCTGACTTTTGAGGGGAATGATGGCATTATGGGGAAGACATTAGAATGGTTCCCCAAATATTTATGTTAACGTACAAAAACTGATAGGGAAGTTGTGGTGTAAGTGTGAACAAGTTACTAGGAGCTGGACCCACACATATATGTGCAAGCCATTAAAGGAGAATTAGGTGCTCAGATGCTTTAATAGGGTAAGCCAGCAAGCATGTATTTCTCTCTTCACTTCCTCTTGCACGTGTAAGTCATCCCTATTTCCATCACACAGAGTGGACTTAAAATTCTTCAAATTTCCAGTAAGAAAATGTGCTAGTTAGAAGCAGATCACACACCAGACTGTGATTCTATTCTTTTGCCAAATGAGGGATCTCACCAAAGCCATTTTTCCTCACGTTTTGCTACTACCAGTGATGTCAGTAGAGCAAGAAGGGACTTAAGCAGTTTTCATAAACCTTGTTCCTTAACCAAGGAGATGTGATGACAGTGCCACAGCTGTGCAGGTCCATCAGACAGATCCACCAGAGGCCTTGTGGGTGGTGAGTTCTAGACCAAGTATTAAGTCCTTTATATTTCATCATTGTCAATTAAAATATAGGTAGAGGCCTTAGCACAAGAACTTGGACTCATTTCTTTCTCTTGTCCTGGCCCTATACCTGGGCTTTCTGCCTCTACTCTCCAAGTGTGCAGTTGTAAGAGAAAGGAGTAAGAGTGCCTGTGTCTGTATTGAGTAACCTAATGTTTAAGACATTCTTCAAAATAGAGAGGACGTAGGCTTGGTCTTCTTGGTAAAGGATGTATTCAAACCTCAGCCTACCACATCTTAGTTGAMCATACTTTACTTAGCTGTGCTTTAAAAGAAGATTAACTTGCTATTACTGGCTCTTTTCATTGGCACTGGGCAATAGAAGAGGATTTAGATTAAAGATACAAGGGAAGTACCTAATTCTACCAGAAACTCTTATAATTACACTCAGTATCTCCCTACTAACAAACACCCTGCTGAAGCAAGTAATCATGTTTCCAATCACTTTATAGAACATCTGTCCTCCAAAACTGATTAGTCCACTGGTAAAAAAAGACTCCTAAATGTAGAAGTGGCAGCTTTGCTTGCTGTAGTCCAAAGTCCCTCTGGGGATCTGGGCCTGAGGCCATCAACTCTTAAAGGTAAGGACAACTTCTAACTGTGTTTGTAGTTCCCGGAACACAGTGGGCAACTGGTCTTGTCTGAGATCTCTACTGGCATCTCTCAGGCCATGGGGATTAAAAGAAGACTTAGGTGAGCCAAGCAGCGGGACTGACACACTCTCCATCTACACTGTTGGCGTCAGCTCAGACATAGACTGCCAGTAGCTTTTTSATGCTTGTACGGACTTTTTACAAAGATCTCAGTAAACGTGCAAGAACTGTTCCATAGACCTTTACTGCAGCAGATTTGAGCCGTCTAGTGAAGGCTTCTAGAGTTTCAAAGATATCTGTTGAGGGACCAAATATTACCACATTAAAGCCTTCTCAGTCCACCCAAAAGGAGAATGGATGCTGAGAAAGCCTGGACATGAAAGATTTAACTGCTGGGATAGACCTAACCTATAGGTCTATAGTACCAAACCATATTCATTCTTGTGAWGATCTCTGCTGAAATTTATGTGAGAAGTGCAAAGCATGACTGTAACAGCAGGGTAAAAATGCAGCTAACATGAAAAAAAAAGTAGGTGGGGAGAGATGCAATTTTGAACAGATCTTTTCACAAAGTCAAACCTGTGTTAGTGGCAGCAGTGTAGGAAGTCAGTGGGCGTCTGATTATCACCTCTTGAAGACAGAAAAATTGCCATTGTAATGAATTTCTTCCAATGAGATGAATATTAAAATAATAATTGAATGTATATATAGCAGCTTAGTTTGTCTTTTTTTTTTCATTCCCTCCACCTGGCTTTCTCATACAAAAACTTCCCCCTCTCATAGCATTGGCATTTTGGAATAGAAAAAATAAATTTTGTCTTAAGCTTAAGTTCAGCTTGTATTTCTGAACTGCTTGGGGGGGAATCCCTTTCTAATGGATTCTAAATAAATTCCATATCAATTTAAACTATTAGAGGAAGTTAAATCAAAATAATTAGGATATTAAAATACTGTGTGCATATCCAATCACTGGTTTATTGCAGATCTGGATCTATTCCAAGAAATAATAATAGACTGAATACATTAGAATGTTTTCTTCCCCTTAATATGAAACCATTTGCTCATGAAAAAGATGATTGATAACTTGCATTAAACACAAAACCAGATTGATTAGCAGACATGCTTGAGGAGGGGCTGGAAGGAAAGGAGAATAAATGTCACATTAACAAAACATTACGTAGGCACATATTCACACACACTAAATGTATTAACCAAATAAAAAAGAAARCAACGTAAAAGCTTCTATAGCACTTCTGCTTATTAGAAAAATAYCTTAACTCAGTGCAATGTAATTGCTAAGTATACCTTGGCATAGAAAAAAAAAAGAGATTAATTGGAGATTCTCATTGCAAATGCTTTGAACCACTTTGTAAAAAAAACCAGACTAGGGTGCAGAGGGAGATAAATGTAAGTTGATAATTGTGTCAGCTAAGTTATTGGCTCTGTCTTATTTCTGATGCCTCTACCATCCTTCTTCACAAAGTGAAGAATTATGTCTCCCAGATTATGTAGCCTACCAGGACTAGTGAGCATAAATAAGCTCGCTCTTGTGTAAGTGCTTGGTCTGTGGATGTTTCCATGTAGAGACCTGTTCCACAGAAAGTGGTCTCTGACAGTTTCCACATTTAGAGTCTTAGGACGTACTCATGGTTTCCTCCCTCATTGCAAGTGCTGGCCTGGCATGGTGTCCAGGACTGTGAGTGTCACACACACACGTCCACCTAAATCCATGTGGAGGCTTCTGCTAGTTAGAGAGAGCAGGGCGGCAATCAGAGCCTGGTACTAATACATAATACAGGGAGTTCAAGCAATACCACTTAAAGAGGTCTCTGTGCCCCCAAATGCCTTTCTCAGTTGCTTTTCTTTTTTTTTTTTTTTTTTTTTTTTTTTTGGTCTGCTCACTTTTGGGACAGAATTGTAATTTTCTATATTCTCCTATTAGCTTTCTTCTTCTTTCTTTTCGCTCCCCTCTAAGGAAGATAAGAATTGCCATACTAGACTGGATTAATTGTTTATCTCAGGTGGTATCTATTTACCATTTCTTAGGGAAAAATACAAGAAAATAAACAGAAATGACCACCCACCTTTGGTGTATTCCTTCAGTTTCTCCGAAGAGAAAGCAAACAAGTAGTAGCCCTATTCTGTTTGCTTATGTGTATCTAGACTCACTACTTAGGCCATATAGTGGTCACAACGTTGTAGACTCACCTGATTTGCCCAATATGTTTTCTGCATAGGAGTCTAGTTGCTACTGCAGAGATTCTTGCACCTTCAGCTCTTAAGAAAATCAATCTATATGTGCAACTAATGTATCCTAACAGAGAGAGGAATGAAGTGGGCTAGACAAAGACACAGCCTATGTAGGTGGAGGAGAGAGGAATTCTGCGTAGTGAATTTGATACAAGAATAACATTTTTTAAATCAGGTGAACACGAGGCTATGGACATGAGACTCTGCTTAAAGATGTTTACTACAGCATAAACAAGGGAATTCTGAGTAGAAATCAAGATGCTGTAATTCTTTGTCATCTGGTAATGCTGCAATCACTGCAGGAATATTATGTCCAGGTCTGGTTTTTGCAATTCAAGAGCAGTTGTAAATCCATCAGAAAAGAAAAATGAGTGAAGTACTGAAAAACATGTCCAAAAGAGATGTTAAAAAAGAGATGGGGTGTCTTCATTCCAGTTCACAGTGATTTCTGTGGTGAGGAGGTATTTACTGTTGAAATTCAACCTGATAAAGCTACAGTAAACCCAGTGGGTAGCATCTAAAGTTAAACAAATAATCTGTGTAATAAGATACATTASATAATGCAAAAAGAGCTGTCACAGCAACACTGGACAATTTCAAATTACTATCAAATGTTTATAGATTTCTTTGATTTTGTTTTGTTTCCTAAAAATAAGATTAGAAAAAGCTTAAGCACTACGTAGTTCAAGCAAGTTGGAACATCTGCATTATACAAATAATCCATTAGAAGATAATATCCAGTCCCTTCTTTGTTTTATAATGTAGAAGCTGATGACTCCTGAAATACCTAAGCTGCACCTACCAGAGCACAGCTCTATYTCTGCAAACATGTTTTGGTGCCAAAGCAAAGCAAAATCATCCTTGATACAGTGAACCATTGATATTTGAATATAAATCCTTTGGTTTTTAATTTATATACCATAATATCCCTGTTTAAAAAGGTGTTTCATTTCTTGTAAGTCRCCATATAACTCCCTGCTAATCCTTGTCGTTTACATTTGGTTTASGGAGAATAGCACTAATTAATCCTGCATAAATATAATTTGGTAGCTGGGCTGCACAACAGCAGGAGAATTAACACGGTACTGGGAGCCAGGCTATCAGATCCATTTTCTGGGTAAGTCTTATTATGTTCTGCAGGATGGACACAGCACACAATGAATTTAATTATGCAGCCTTTCAATTGGCTTTCTTGTAAGCTAGAAAACTATCTTTTAGTCCTTTCACCTTAGAGAGAGCAATGCTTTGTTTGCAGCCACTCTCACACTGTACTTGACCACATAACCAGTCTAGCTGGACACTAATCATTAACACTAATAACTAATGAATGACCTTCATTGCAAGGTCATATCCCAAGATAACACTGGAGACTAGAAATGTTCTCATGGAATGGTAATCACCAGTAATAAAGATTATAGTCACCGGCAAAAAAACCCAGCCGAGTTTCTGAATAAAAYATAAATGAATACATGACAATAACAAAAATAATGCAGTAATTAATAAAATTAATTAATTCATTAATATTATTCACTTCATGGAAAAGTCTGATGCTGTCGTGCTTCATTCTTTCCAAAAGGGCATTACCCTTTAGATAATGATGTCCATTAAAAGACCTGGATCCTAGTTCTGGGTCTGAGGAGTCACTACAGCTCTCTCTACCTCACCTCCATATTGCCCTTTTTTTTTTTACCCTTTTATCTCTGAGCTCCAAAGAATAGTGAACTAGTTTTGTTCTATATTTGGACACCCATTTCCAGAGCAGAGCCCTGTCCCATGAAAGGGATTCTCCGGTTTTCTCTGTGCTCTAAAATCTGAACAGTGGCTGCAGACAGCAGTTTGAGAGGATAGCTCAAATCTTTGGTAAAATAAAGCATCCTTCGGAGATTYTTCTCCCTCTCCAGGATGCAGAACAACCAGGCTCCTAGCTCCAAGGATGCAGTTAAGTATTTTGAATTAATCAAAGAATCTTGGATTACGCCTTCTTATTGCTCGTTTCTGTCACCTAAGAACAAGAGGACTACGTAGTAAGGGGGGCTTATAGAATTTCTTACTGCTAAAGTGCTTGGAGTATAGAGATATGTAACTATATGTCACCTAGAAAAARCAAGCCCAACCAAGTGAAAACATTCAGAAGAGAAAGAACAGCACAGGACTAGAAAGGCTTCCTGGAGTTTCTCCCTGTTTCATTATTTGTATTTCTCCACCATGGTAAAAAAGATGTTCCTATATTCCATATGAAATATAATGCACTTAATTGATCTAAGTAATTTCAAGGCTGCTGAATAGCAGAAGCCTCCAGAGAGGAATATTCTGGCTTAATGATCACATAAAATTGCTCGAAGTGTTTTTAATGTCATTGTAATTTCAGAGTTTATTTAATAGTTGAGGGAGAGAGAGGGTAACATTAACAGTCATTTGTGTGGCTTGCATGGCTGTATATAACAAATGAGACATGCATATGCCACAGGAGCCATCACGCTAAAATGGTCGCAGTAAAACTGTGGTTATACTGAGCATTTGGTTTAGGCCATGACATAGTCTAACGAGGATGATATTGCATTAGGATTCAGGACACCTAAYATTTGTTTCCAAGTGTTTGTCCTTTTAAGAAGTCAGATCACCTCTTGATTTCGTTGTTTCCTTTTTCTTTCTTTCTCAGTCACATCTATTCAGTTCCTAAAAGCTTCCAGACAAGAACTATCCAACTCAGATGTCCACTACAGGATGGTGAGCTATATTGCAGTCTGCAGATTATGTGGTAAAGAGATTTATGTATTTATTTTTCTATTTACTGTGTGATAAACAGCTGCGTTTCATCCCTATAAATTGAAACCGTGGTTCCGTTCTGCTCATTTCAGACTTGTTGGTGAACGTCTCCCCCTTCTCGCTGGGTTAAGCCCCACCTCACTGGGGGTAAACAGCTTCACAGGCTGAAAGAACAAAGCCACCATGGGCCTGTTTTGAAGAACAAGTGGTTATTATGTATGTAGTCAGTATGTCATCTCTTTTTAATACAAGTGTCACTGATTTCAAAACACTGATGGGTGAAATAGCAGCACATGTTGCTCTGCTGGATACCTTTATTCTCCCCAGCCCTGCATTTGTCTGCTGTGGAAGTCTTTTCCCCAGTTGCTAACAATATTGTTCAGAACTATTTTGCAATATTAAAACAAGCATTAACATTTTAGAACTAATTCCGTATTCTTCTCTCTTCCCTTTACCCCTTTTCTGTGTTTGAAGTTATTTTAATYTCCTCTCAACCTTGCTATTTTTTTCCTTTTAGACTTGTCTTATTTGCCTCATTTCTGAGTCATGATGATATCCTCAAGACACCAATTCATAACTTCCTCATGTTGAAATTGTTCATTAAAATCTAATTTTTAACATCTAATTCTGGCTTTTTAGCTAATGAAATCAGAGTAATTATAAATATCCATCTTGCAACATTGTATATTGACATTTGAATATAAAGACTCAGAACAGAGGAAAAAACACCTCTGAAGAAGCTATTTTCTTTCCTCTAAATGCAAAAGAAATCAGCCCAACAACCATAAATATATAGAAGAAAATGCTCCCATCTAAGTTCCTTTCAATATTAACTTTACATTGCCATTAARGGTTGCCTGAACATGAACCATAAGGGAGGGGATCTAATTTCAGCATCTTCACATGAGAGATGTTTGGATTGCTCAGATCCATTATTTAACAAAGAGAACTGAAACACTTGGAAAGAAAGGTACAGCTCATGCCGTATTTGATCCAGAGTTTGACAAGAGCTTTAACATCTTTCAAATATATTAGAATATATTGAATGAAAGAATTACTCACAAGAACTTATAGTACTTTTTCTAGTTTTATTTTAGTTGGTTACTCTAGACTAGGCTAAGGCCTGCCAAAATCTGTGGAACCACATTGGTTTAAGCTTTCCTGCGACATGGAATAGWTACCCCACAATAATGACTTTTCTTGTCAAAATGACAAGAAATACAATTTCTTTGTATTTTTAAAGGCCTGAYAACTCTGACTAGAAGATTTTATACACACTGACGGATATTAATATAACAATTCAACAATTTGAAAAAATGTAAGGACAGAGTAAAAACAACAGGACTTGAAATGGTATATTATTGTTAATGCAGACTGGAGATCTGTTCAAGCGTGTGTAATTCTGCAGTTAGAGTTAAAATACTGCAGTTTGGGAGTTAAATGTTGGTTTTGTAGATATATAGCTTAAAAAACAATTTCAGAAAACTGAAAGTAAAACATTGTGTAGATGATCAGGAATTTCTGCCTCAGTAAGTCATTGTCAGGAAAAAAAAAAAAAAAAGGTTTGGTGAGTCCAAAAATGATTTACATAGAGGGATCCATTTTGATAAACATCTTGTAGAAACCTGCCTGGTTTCTAGCCAAATTGCTTTGTGAAATATGGGAACCCTTATTTACAGGTTGTGCTCTGGTGAGTCAGTCATACTACAGACCGGCTTGCAAAGAGGTTTTGAAGGGCTCCCAGATCCCCTGCCACAGAGCCAAGAGTCTGGACGAGCTRAAAGCCCCAGCCTGAGGCAAGGTTCATGTCCTGACTGCAGCTGTAACTGCAATCTCAGAAGCAAGGAGGTTTCAACTGCTCCAGAACTAGGAATTCAGTTAAAGTTGCTGAGAAGCGGAGATTTGTCCTGTTTCTAATTTCTCAGAGATAATTTGAACGTCTGTATCCATTCTTTTATCAAGCAGTAGAGATAGTCACTGAGAAGAGAACCACTGGGAAGATCTGAGAGGCTAGATGGAAATCCTTCACTCTGAAGGCTGAGCTGTTCTCTCACTCCATGCATTGCACAGCCATGAAGATGAGAGGAATTTGTCTAGCAAAGGCTGATAAAGTCATCACTGTCAGTCTCTAAAATGTTCAATTAGATTAATTCATGCAATCTGCCTCTATGATGTGATGCTTCACAAAAAAGACATAATAACCACTAAAATAACTATTTAGTTATTAAGGCTAGTTGATTCTAAGTTCRTTTTAATCAAAAGCTTCAGCATCARCTGGTTTGATATCTGTTGGCAAAAAAATCTTTTTGGCAATGTAGCCATCAATTCACAGAACAGACACAAGGGAGACTTGTTTCAGGCCCAACAACCGATAAAGGAAAGTATTCTTCATGGACATTATGTCACTGCAGGAAGAGTGGAGAATTGTGTCATTCAGTGGCAGAGATGAGAGATTCTTGCATGTAAGAGCACGTTCAAGCAAGCATTCCCTGTGGATGAGTATCAGCTGATCCTACAAAAATTTGCAGCTGCYGTTTTTCATGCTGAAATTGTGAGCATGAATCTGTAGCTTTTGAGTAGCAGGTTCTGATCAGAGAATTGGTGGTTTGGTGACATCGTTTTGGACCCAGAAATGAACTGACTCCGTGGTTATCATTCATCAGTTCTTGTAAAAACGGTGTAAGGATTTAATCTTGTCACAGTCAAAAAACAAAAGAACCTAACACCTCATAACATGTGAGTGTTTGTTCTCTTTCAAAGGGAAAAAAATTTGGACCTCTRTGGCAGCCTGCTGGCTTTGATATTAGTTAGAATAACATAGAAGGATTACTGTGGAAGTCATCTTTTCTTGGAAATGGAAGAGATCTGGCAATTACTGTAACGGAGTGTTAACAGCAACAGAAAAAGGATCAAACAAAAAAGTCTCACAACAGCTATCATTTACTTCTTTCGCCAGGTGAATTGCATTAATACTGAGTCACAGAGGTCACTGGTAAGATCCACATGACTTTTTCCTACAATGTAAATAACAGGATAAATATTTTGAAAGTAATGTTCATGGAAAGCAGCAGATACAACATCATGGGCATAAAGTTAAAAAAGAAGAAACATGAAAAGCATCCTGGATGTTGGAACTTGTTTGTGTTTTCTACCCATTGCTAAGGGAAGGGGCTTTTTGACTGAGCCCAGGCACGTAGATTATCAGGGCCAGTAAAACAAATCACACCCACATTACAGCCTAGAGCTGAACAAACAGTTAGTGTAATTGCCTGTTGCTTTCCTCTGGGGTGAAGAAGAATTATTTGTCTGGGCTACTGCAAAACCCTAAAAGAGTTAAAATTATTCCTGACAGAATCAGAAAGGCAATAGAATTAAGGGTGAATGAACCTTTAGGGCCCTTGGATCCATTTTCCAGTCTTCCTTGGTATGATTATTTGAGTCAGTGTCTTCTGGTGTTGTTGATGCAGGGCCCAGATATCCATGTCAGTAAGCCTGGGTCCTACTGCCAGTAAGTTGTATAATTCATCAAACATGCACGAGGATTTTAGGCTGTTCTTCCGTAACCTACGATGCAACTGTACATTACTATAAATAAACCATAGCGACTCACTAGCCTTTTCCCTAGGCTCAGAGATACTAGATGCATATGAGGAAAGGCCATGGAACCAAAGAATATAAATTTATTCTTTAAAAGGCATTGGTCTGGTTTCACCTCACCTGTCTGTATATATCTCAGCAGAAAGTCTGATTAGAGAGTCTAGTCACCTGTAACACTTTGTATTTTCAGTGAAGAGACACAGACACTGATCTGAAGAGAGACTTGGATCTCTGCTGTGGTTCCTCCTATGCAGGCTTGTTTCCCTATTTATTCCCATGGAGGTGCATGGCATCTAGGCATAGATACCTCTGTCACTTGTCTAAAACTGAGCAGGATCTGAAAGTCTGATTTTTTTTTGATTTATTTCCATTTTCTAACTCATAATTGATATTTCTCTTCTCATCTTCAAATTGTGAGTCTTCAAATTCTTCTTTCTCATTCTTCTTTCTCTCTGACTTCTTTCCCTCTGCAATACTCCYAATACCTCTATGGTATTATTTCTCTTTGATTCTCCCTCTCTTGTTCACTCTACCCTCAGTTGTCCATCTCTTTTCTCCTTCTGTTTGTGTATCATGTATTTAAACGGATATTGAAGCAACAGTAGATATTCCCAAAATTGATCTTGAAGGAACTAAAAACTGTTCTGGAATTTGCCTACTAATATCAAATTTGGTTAATACTGTGAACTGAAAAAAAAAGGAAAATTTGAAAATATTAAAAAATGATTTAAAATTTTTTGCTTTGAAGTGTCATTTTGTTAAAGAATGAATACAAAGGTTTTCTAAGCTTAAAAGTATTTTTTTCTCGAAAAATTCTATTACCCAGAGAAAACAAATCAAAAAACCCCGACTTTTAATTACAGGTTAAAAACATTACCTCAATAAAATTCAGAATTAGTATTTTCTTGTGTTTCAGATCTTGCATTTGTGTTTTTAATAGTTTTTTCCATGAAGTTCCTAAACAATTAAAAAAAAAATCTTTCTTTTTGGTGTACCACAGAAATGAAAGATCTATTATTCACCGAACGCTGTCTCTTCTTCCGCCTTTCCCTTCTATTTTTGGATTGTCAATTTTCTCGTTGTCTGGCTGCCATCAGTATTATATTGTCTCTACATCGTGTAGTCCAGCCTCTTACACAATAGCACTCACTGGTCTATAAAGACCAACAAATTAATGCTACAGTCAATGGAACGAAGCGGTACTGCTGAAAGAGCTTGAGGTCAAGTAATAGAGAAATCATATATGAATTTGCAATGTGATATAGCCTCAAAAGAAAGGGCAACACAATCTTAGGCTACAGTCAGAGAAAGATTACATTAAGGAGGGAAGAAAGCCAGTCATTTTCCTGTGTACAGCTTGGCTGTGGTTGCACCTAGAATATTACATCCAGTCTAGGGCATCAGAGAGACATCCACAAACCGACATTTGGAGAGAAATGCTATAGGGGTTGATCTAGTGGGGAAAACTTAAATGAGCTAAATACGGCAGCTGAGCTCTTTTGGGTAGTGCAGCWTCACAAAGCTCAGGACGAAGAATACCTGGATGAAGAATACGAAAGCTAGGAGCAAAACATTTGCTGTCAGAGGGGGTCTGACTGCAAAGCCAGCTTCTATGAAAGGTCAGATCACTGCAGTTCTTCTGAATCTTGCTTTTATCTTTCCTTCCCCTAGTCCCTCAGTGTATACCTTTCTGAARCAAAATTTTCCAACAACCAAGCTGCAAAAGCAAATTCAACTTTCTCTACAGGCAGAATAATTACCCTCAGAGCAGCAGAGCTCCAGAGCATCTACCAGGGGTCTGGCTGGAAGATATTCATGAGGTAAAAAGACAGCATAAAAATAGGAGGTCTGAGCAAGGTATTGTTGTCTGCAGGCYCACAGAAGAAGAAGAAACTAGCATCAAGACTTCATTCATATCTGTCTTGAAAACAGCCAGAAACCAGGTAACTGTCCTTGAAAGGGGCATGCGGTCACAGCAAAGMATATTGACTTATGTACAGAAAGAAAATAAAACCTTTTCATAGGGATAAGATGACTTTTATTAGGATGACTTTTTTTATTAGGTGACTTTTTATTAGGAGAATCAGGAACTGAATGCCAGCATCACAAAACACGAACCATCTATAGCTAGGTCAGATAACACAGAGATGATACCGGTGGTTTTATAGTTGGTGTCTCCTATCTTTAATTGTTGTAGATGGGAATGGCATCTACAGGAAAAGTCAGAAAACCGAGACTGTGATTGAAATGTCACCTATGACCTGTGTGTAGAAAACGGGTAGAATTTCTTGTGTAGTGAAATTCATTTTGTTTGGTTTTAAAACTGGCTGACTTGTCAGGATGGGAAAAAAGGATCAAAGGACTTACCCAAGAGCATGCCAAGGAGAACWTTGGACGTTAAAGCATGTGTTAAAGCACAGTAAGGGCATGGTGAAGAGAATTCTGGAAATAAATTCAGATCCTGAATTAGGATGCTTGAAATGACAGTTTTTAAGTCAATCCATTTGTAAATGGGCTTTTTTTTTTTTCTTTTTTTTTTTTTTTTTTTTTTTTTTGCCTCATGACGTTAAAGGAAATCACATCTCTTATTTGCATACTGTTGGGTACAAAAACTAGTAATATGTAAGAAAATGCACAGTTTTCTTTTCTGTACTATTTTATTACCTGAATTTCTGAGAATAAGTCTTTTATATACACACTCAGSAATTATTTGAAGCAAAGAATTAATTGTGCAATAAAGGTAAAACTTACTAAGTGGCTCAACTATCATTTAGGAATCTACTATGAAATGTCTAACTTATTTTACAAATTAGGCCAAGGCAGAATAATGCATTCTCTTTAATCATAAAGATCCTAGTCGAATCTGACTGAAATGAAGATACTAAAATGGTGTAAAGAAAGTGAAAGAGGTCACACTGTTTCATCAGTCTTGCTTTCAAATAGTTAGTCACCAACTCATTGGGCTTTTCATGAGAAAAATCATCCATGGCTCAAGTTTTCCTTGCAGCTAAATGATTGGTTATATAGTGTGAGAAGTGGTTAATTAAATGACTTACATAAACCTGGAAAGGTCACAATTTCTTGCCAAAATTTCTGCCTAGGAGCTTAGCAGGTTTCCTTATCCCTGCTCCCAGAATGTATTGTCTATGTTAGCAACAAGCTGAATCAGTGCTGGAGTCACCAGTTGGTTCACAAGAGAGAATTCTGATCTTCACAGGCAATGATCAGAAAGCAGGAAAAATATCTACCAGGAGAGTGTTTGCTGTGGTTCTTTTCCCAAATAACGTGAGGAAATTTGTGTCTGAACAGAGCAGTGAATTAAAGAATGGCATGGTTCAAAATGACTCTGGATAGGAGAGTCACAGGAGTGACATCAACAGGCCACAGCTCTCTGAGGTATCCAGAATATTCCTTCATTTTGTGTTTGCAGCTCTCAGACAGGGAACGGGGCATCTGATTTAATACAGCAGATCTATGTACTCTTAGGGAAAGAAGACGCAGGATTATGTTTTCCCTGAAGGAAAATGTTTACCACAACGAACCTGATATTGAATATTATTCCCCTCAAGGCACTTTATGTTCTAATTATAGTCAGTGGCCAAATCTGTGTGGATTACATTGAGACTGTAGTCCTCTAATAAGGAAGACACCTAAATCTGTCTATATCTTAAGCAACTTTCTTATCTTATCCAGCCCGTAGACTTCTTCCTCAACCTCAATATGAGGTGGGAAGAGTTCAAAGAAAATGTGACTCTATGAACTTAAACTTGCTTGTCTCAGGTCATCCCGACCTCCCTCTCATTACCTGAAGCAAAACAGGTTAGGAGAAAGCTGAGCAAAGTGATTCTTGTAAGGTTTTTTTTTTTTCTGGTTTCAGGTAATTTGGGAGGGAATATAGAGTAGATGAAACTACACTATCATATGGATCTATGGATCATAAAGATCATATGAAATATAGATTCTGCTTTGCCACTGATAAGGTAGCTGACTTTAAACAAGTCACACTGCCTTAATTTCTATATCTGAAAAATGTGAGGGATGATAAATTTTCTTTTTTTGCAAATGGTGTTACATGAACGAAGTTCTGCACAAGACGTGGGCATGCGTTGTCTTTTAAAGGCCTGGTCCAAACTTCTTTGAAGTCAAGGCAAAGTGTCGCTTGAGTTATTAGTCTTATGACAAGGTTTTAAATCTCCTGACTTCATGCCATTAAGATCCAGAATCTCATCCAAGAGCTCCTGAATTTTAGAGATGCTTCTATGAAGAGTGCTTTGGAAAACTATCATTATTTTAAATAATTTTGGGAGAATCACAAAGTAAGCTGTTGTTGATTACATGAGTTATAAATGTTCTCCACAGACTTCAAGGGCCTTCAGGCATTATTTTACAGTGTTTATTGCTTATAATGAAAATTACATGATGATAGTGGTTTCAATTATAAGCCTATTAGGCAGGTAATTGACAACACAAGTGTACTAAAGTTACATTCTGCTTGCTTCAATACAAGCACTGTGTTGTGTTTTTAGGCAGGCAGCACTGATAATCAGTGCATAAATGGTTTCCTAATTAACTATGTCTGTCAGAATCCCAGTTTCACTTAAGAAGCCTGTGAGTTGGCCAAGAGTTCATTAGTCTCTTCCTTCTTCCTCTCTGCTGTATCATCCTTGTGATGAGAAACTATTCATCACATCAGAAATCTTGCCCAGACCATGGCAGTAATGCTACTGCCAGTTGTCCTGCCGTAAATGTACAATGTCTCTTACCCATGATCACTCTGAAAACAACAGGGTGGCAATGGCTGGAAGTGGAGCCCAATTCTTACTCTTGAAAGTGCTTCTAAGGGAGACAGAGGTATCCAGCACAGTTCAGGATCTGGTTAATTTTGCTGTGAAAACCATGTTTTTCTTTACTCTCTCCAAGGCCCCATCCTGTGCTTCCTGATGCCCAATRACTCTCAGCGACTTATCAGGACATTTACAAATGATACCTGAGATTTCAAATAGTTTAAAAGTTTTAACTCTTATTCTGAACACACATTGGGATATGAAGAAAAAAAAAAAAAAAAAAAAGAAAGAGTCAATGAACCAAGTGCATACTTTGCAAATGA
>NW_028185084.1:2258003-2394598 GCF_003343005.1 Rhea americana | reverse complement strand
ATGTTTCTTAAATGAAATGATTCTGACTCATTCCAGAAAGAAATTTCAGTTATTTTGTCAATGTAACAGTTTGTGTTTAGAGGATTTCCTAGAGTGCTAGATGGGATAGAAGCTGAAATTGTGTTTCTGAAAGAAAATGTTACAAATTATAGGTACCTCCCATCAAATCTCAATCCAGTTTACTCATCACCCATGCAGAGTGACCTTATAAGCTCTTGTTGTGTGGGGTCAAACTTCTCATCTCCTGTCCTAAGATAGCACAGGTGCATTTTTCATTAAAATGTCTGAACTGTCTGCTATGGTGTTGGCTAGCTTGCCAGCTCAGAGAATTGGTAAATCATGATTCTTGTCTGGTAGCCACTGATCATGTTGCTTTCCTCATCGTAGATCATTACAGTCTTGAGCACAGAACATACTTTTGTGTCATTTCATGCCTTTTCAGTCATCTAGTACCTTCCACCCTTTGTAGGAAGGTGAGATGAGTGAAAAGTCTCTTCTTATAATAGCACTTTTCTTTAGTCTTTGGTGTAAGTTGCCTTACTATAATTAGCAGTGTAATCTCTTCTGTTTATTGAGGGTCTAGTAAGACAAGTAAGGAAATGAAATTTATTTTATCTTCACCTTCAGAATGCTATTTCTTTGGAATAGCTCAAAGGGAGAAGGAAAAGGAGAGAAATACTGCTTTGACATAACCAGGGTATAAAAGGTATAAGAACTGTAGCATTTGTTGGATAACGGGCACAGTAAAGAAGACAAAAGCCCCTGCGGTCCTGATTCACCTATTAAAAGCAAGCTGACATCACTGATTCCAAACTTCTTTCCTGATTAAATACGAGTGAATCAAACTGCCTGTGTTTAAAATACAGTTACTACTACAAAGTCACAAGAGTGACAGTCTTAACCTACTCCTTTGTCCTCCGTCTCCCCCACCTCTGTGGTCGAGAGCAAAGCTCCACCATCCCTGGCATCCTTGGGCCTGCACAGTCTCCATGCGCAGCCAGTCTTGGGCTGATCATGACAAGATGTGTTGTGGATAGATTAAAATGCTACGGCAGCTGATCAACAGCCTTATTGGTAATTTTGGCAGCTAGATAACAGATGATAGAAGAAAACAGGGCTAACTCGCTGGAGGCATTTCTGAGGGATTAACGATTTGCTGCTTTAGCCATATTTCAAAGTTGTCTGTTTTCATTATTTGAGATTTCTAGATGCAATCATCATTACTTATAACATCAAAACAATGTGGAATCATAAAATGCGTGTTTACCTGAAATCTCAATTATTCTGCTGATCCTAACCCAGCCTATCCTATTACAGCCTTTGATTAACAACCAGAAATAAGGTGAACACTAGATTTCTTACTATTCACCGGACTGCCAGGAACATAGCTTCAATCCTGTCATTAAAAAAAGCATTCCTAAATGAAGCCCCCCCGCCAAGCTTTCAATCCTTCACAGGGCAGCAAGAGGAGGATTAGGGAAAATGTGGGCCTGCTACCTAATGGGGCAGGGCCCTGGTGAGAAGGGATACAGAGAAGGCAGAACTACTGAATGCCTTCTGTGCTTCTGTCTTCACTGCTAAGGGCAGCCCCCAGGAATCCTGCAGCCTGGATGTGAGGGAGAAAGCCTGGAGAAGGGAAGACTTCCTTTGGTTGAGGAGGAAAGGATTAGAGACCTTCTGGGCAGGCTAGACATCCACAAATCCATGGGCCCTCATGGGATGCACCCATGGGTACTGAGGGAGCTGGCAGATGTTGTTGCCAAGCCACTCTCCATCATCTTTGAAAAGTCATGGAGAACCGGAGAGGTTCCTGAGGACTGGAAGAAAGCCAATGTCACTCCAGTCTTCAGGAAGGGCAAGAAGGAGGACCCAGGCAACTATAGGCCAGTCAGCCTCACCTCCATCTCTGGAAAGGTGATGGAACAGCTCATTCTGGATGTCATCTCCAGACATATGGAGGAAAAGAAGGTGATCAGGAGTAGCCAGCATGGATTCACCAAGGGGAAATCCTGCTTAACCAACCCGATAGCCTTCTAGGATGGAAGGACTGGCTGGGTAGATGAGAGGAGAGCAGTGGATGTTGTGTACCTTGACTTCAGCAGGGCTTTTGACACTGTCTCCCATAACATCCTCCTAGAGAAGCTCGGAAATTGTGGGTTAGATGACTGGACAGTGAGGTGGATTGAGAACTGGCTGAAAGGCAGAGCTCAGAGGGTCATCATCAGTGGTGTGGAGTCTAGCTGGAGGCCTGTGGCTAGTGGCATAACCCAGGGCTCAGTCCTGGGTCCCATCCTGTTCAACTTCTTCATCAGTGACCTGGATGAGGGGACAGAGTGCCTCCTCAGCAAGTTTGCTGATGATACCAAGCTGGGAGGAGTGGCTGAGACACCTGAGGGCTGTGCTGCCATTCAGAGAGACATGGACAGGCTGGAGAGTTGGGCRGAGAGGAACCTCMTGAGGTTCAACAAGGGCAAGCGCAGAGTCCTGCACCTAGGGAAAAATAACCCTAGGCACCAGTACAGGCTGGGGGCTGACCTGCTGGAGAGCAGCTCTGCAGAGAAAGACCTGGGAGTGCTGGTGGATGACAAGTTGACCATGAGCCAGCAATGTGCCTTTGTGGCCAAGAAGGCCAATGATATCCTGGGGTGTATTGGGAAGACTGTTGCCAGCAGGTCGAGGGAGGTGATTCTGCCCCTCTACTCAGCCCTGGTGACGCCTCATCTCAAGTACTGCATCCAGTTCTGGGCTCCCCAGTACAGGAGAGACATGGTGCTACTGGAGAGAGTCCAGCGTAGGGCTACGAGGATGATTAGAGGGCTGGAGCATCTGCCCTATGAGGAACGGCTGCGAGAGTTGGGCGTGTATGCAACAGGGGAATTTCCTCCATCTCCTTCTCCTGAGCAAGGAGGACAGAGAGGATCTTGGGGAACTGCAGAGGAACAGAAGATCTGGCCTTCTCCTGGCTCTTGCCATAYCATCAGTGCTGGACACAGTATTTGGTCTGAGCTGCTCTTGCTTGGGTAATACTGCTGCTTTTTATGTCATCCACATGTCGTTTTGAGAAAGCAGGTGAGGAATACCCATTGTGCTGTCCTTGCAGGCTACTTTGCCTCTCTCTCTCTATGCAATTAATCTTGTGTTTTGTTTTGTTTTGTTTTCTAAAACTTCTCTTTTATTTTCCTCTTTCTGTGGCCTCTGTTCACAAATCTGTCTGTACATGATTTTGACTCAAATACCCCTTGAAGGAGTAATTCACTTTCTCACACATTCTGAAAATTCCTCTCACACTGAAGATCTTCTTACTTTTATAGAATAGATGAAAATAACAGATTGGTTTTATATAATAATAATAATAATTGTTGTTGTTGTTGTTGTGTTTTATTGTTGTTGTTATATGCAGACGGTGGAGTGACAGCACAAGCCTGCTGTCCCTGACTTGTTCATTTAAACTTAAACTTCAAAAGCCATGCTTAAGGCTTGTAATTCAGCTTAATATTTACTTCTCAATACTTTATTTCTTCTGAAATAAAGGCTTTTTACTTCATCAGATTACACCTACAGTCCATTTCAGACACTTACCTGGGAAAAAAGTTTATTTTCTACACCTGGCAAAAAAACTTTGACACCAGTAAACAAAGGGAGATGGTACTCAGTACTAGACTGATAAACATATTTCAAAACAGGAGGTTCAGGAAGAAACACTTAGGAAACAAAATCTGGTCATTTCATCCCATCTATTCAGAATGGCAATGTTACTGTTTATATGAGAACTGCCTCATACTGAAATTAAGATTTCAGTTCCTTCTAAATTAGGAAGTATATATGCACAAACACGCACACATGCTCTGAAATTAATAAAACCCAGAAATATAGAGGACAACAACAATGGGACGCAGAAGGATTTTGATTATTTCAGCATGTGGCCTAAAACACAGCAGATTCAGTAAGATGCAGATTTGCATAATGTAATGAGACTGGAATCAAAGTATCAGGAAGACAGACCGAGTGCTAATTAACTAGACACTGCCGTAAAAATACCAGGATGGCAGGACAGTACAATGAAGCAAAATAGTCCAGGTACAAATGAACAGCGGTACTAATTGTGTTAGGAAAAAAAAAAATCKTGGCTAGAATAGTCTGGAGCAATTGCTACAAACTTCAGCAGATCGTTTGAAAAGATGAATGTCTGCTTGAAGGTGATGGGAGCTGGAGATCCTGACACTGCTAGGATGGCAAAGAATCTGATTGCTCACTGTCTGAATGAAGCTGGCCCAAATTTATAGCAGGGGTTGTTAAAAGTACCACAGCACTACAAGGAACAGCAAGAAGTAAGAAGTCCTCTGTCTCCTCTGGAAATGTTTGCTGTTTGTGTCTTGCTTTAATTTTAATCTGTGTAGGCAGACCACTTAAGACACTCCATGCCCTCTTTGTTTGCAGTTCTGGAAACACACAGCTGTCATGGCTGGAAAGGTCACCAAACACCTGATAGCATTTGAGACACTTTCCAAACTCCTGATAGAGTTTGGGCCTCTTATTCTGTGGGTTGAGATTTGCAACTAGGAATATTGTCTTTTGTATACATCATCACTATTTACCCAGAAAATCCTGACAGTTTCATACTCCTTTTTCATCCCCTCAAGGTCCTATAACCAGTGATAACTTGACAAAAAGCTTTTCTAATATAAAAATCATTAATATTTAGCAATTGGAATAAACCTTAAAAAATGTATGTGCATCTATTTTATATAAAGGTCTACAATCCCATATCAATAATATTGGTATATGAATTTCTGCAGACACCTCCAGTAGGTAATATTAAGTTGGGCCTTTTCTTCTTTCTATGGCTTGAGCGGGTAGCTGCGGGCATGTCGATAATGCAGCACAGGGAGAGTGAGCTCTGGGTGGCCACAGTATGTCCCACTTAACATGCTTATGCAAAAGAAAAGGAGCAGAAGAGTCTTCCCAAGCCCAAGACAGGCTTGCATACCTGTGCTGGGTGAATCTGTGCCATAGCTTGTGTTTTCTCTTTGGGACAAAGAGGCTCAAGCTGTAACCCATGGAGCTCTCGAGCATCAGCTTCCTCTAACAGCATCTAACTTCTTTGCAGGAATGTTTTCCAGGTCTCCTATGGGTTTGCAAAGTGCAGAACAAATATACTTGTCATAGGATGCAGCTTTAGAAGCTGCTTTCTAACACAAGCAGCTGCTGTTTGTGTTTTTAGCTTCAACACACTCCTCCACAGAAGCCATTGCAGTGATGTGCTCGTCTTTTCTCAAAGGGAAACCTAATCCTCTCCTCAAAGTCCTGTTGAAAGGTAAGAAAGCTCTCTTACAAACTGTAAGGTGAGGCTATTTACAGGGAAGCGCTCCAGAAGAACTTTAAGACCCCTACTTTTTGCTTTTACTTCATAAGTGATTCTTTGGAGAGTGTATTAGTTGAGTAAGAAAGAGAAGCTTCTAAATCCAGCTTAACTACTGGAGATAATTATCAAGCTACTAGATGTGTTATATTACTTTTCCAATATCTCCACTTGACTGCAGAGCTGGTCGAGAACCAGAAAAAAAGATCAGTTACAAATGAAATACTGAAAATTGAAAATGGAAAATCATAGGTCATAGATGTTATGAATATAATTTGACCATTTCTTTTGATTGTAGGGAAAAATTGGTCCTGAATAATTTATGCAGTAAGTGATAGGTAAATTAGTTGATCAGGCTAGACAGAATCTTTGCTAGCTGTTCTTACTGAGCATAATCTATATACCAGCCCTGTCTGAGGATAGTCTTTTTTCATAGTTTTCTGTGGAACGCCTTGCCTTAGTGTGAGTGGCTCAAAGACAGAATTTACAAAGTCTCTGAAGACCTTTTAAGGGATATCTAAAATAGGTGTTTACTAAGCTGTGGTACACACATCAGCATAAGCCCTAAAAGCAATATGAACTTATTCTAAGTTAACAAATATATCCAGTAGCCCAGATGTATTCATTATATACTGTTAGGTCTTTCAAATCTCATTATCACTACTCTTTCTAAATTTTTGTGATTTTTTTTTTTTTGACGGAAGTTTGTTTGACCAGTTCTTAAAGACCTCCGGAGAGGGAGTTTTTAGAATATCTCTAGGTAATGCACTCCATGGCTTTACTAACCTTATTTTAGAAAGTTTTCATATACCAAATTTGAACCTTCCTTGTGGAAGAACAAATCCATGGCTCTTGTCTCACCAACAACATGAAGTCCACTTTATTCATTTTCTCTTTGTAGCAGCCTTTYATGTGTTTCAGTTTCTATCCTGCTCCCTCATCTGAATCTTTTCTCCACAGATTAAGTAACTCCAGACTTGAATACACTAACAATTCCAGCACTAAAAAAAAGGGAAAGAACTGTTCTGCACGTCTGTTATAGATGAAAAAAAAATGAATCAATTTAAGGTATAGCCAAAAAGACTCTGCCACCAAAAACTTTTTACAGTGAGGATGCAAGTACTGGAGCAGACTGCTGGGCCAGGTTTCCTTCAATGAATGTCTTAATGAACGGTCAGCTTAATCTTCTCTCAGAAAACTTTTACCAACAGTTAATTTTACCTTGGATTGAAATGAAGTCTCAAGTTCCTTTCCAGATTCATTTCTATGCGTCCTCACTCTTTATTTCTCAATCAGATAAAACAAGAAATGTCAAGAAATAATCCCAGTCTGAAAGTTTAAACTGAACAGAAAAGGGAAGGTAAAAGGATTGCTCTCTTATTAAAGSCACTCAAAAACACAACAACAAAAAAGCCCAGCTGCTTATGTTCCAGAATTTTCTGAGACACAAAAACCAAAACAGTCTTTCTTGTCCATGAGCTGTGGACTGGTAAGGGAATCAGGCCCATGAGGAAAAACATACATATATGTACATATCAAGCCCATCAATTCCCTCTTAGTTTGTCTGAGGAAATACTTTTGGGTCTGTAGGCTATTTTGAGCTGAAAGAGTGTCCCCTTCATGAAAGCTGCACCAAGGACACCAGCACCTTGCATGGTCTACTGATCAGTGAAGGAGTAATGCCACTCTCTGACACACTTGGGCATGTTTGCCCTMACCCCTTGCATCTCTCCTTTCCTGCCACATCTTCCAGGGGGAGATTCATGCTTAARTTCAGCACCTTTGGGGCTTGTATGAGACTTGTACTGCCTGGACTTTCCTGCTGAAGAATAAAGGATTTTCTAAGCATGAAAAGGCATGAAAAGGGAAAACCACTGCATACACATTCTTATTATGCCCAGGTTCATCTGCAGGCAGGTAAATGGGGACACTGAAATGCAAAACCCATGAAAAAAGGAAATGGTGGCAAACTGGGGTAAGCAGATCTCTTTTTCTCTCCTTTCTCACCCCTTCATTAGTACACCTTCATATTTTAAGCCATCCCACCAGAATTAATGCTGCTTGTTCTGTATAATGTGATCTCTCCATTCTTAGTCACCTTCCCCCAGTGAAACAAGAAAGGTCAGAGGTTTCTATACGCTTGATAAAAATTAAAGCTGAGAAATCTGTCAGCTCCATTTGCATTTGATACCAGCAGCAGGCTGGATCTGGGATTTCTTCTTTCTCTTCTGATCTCACATCTGTACCTGTAGTCAGAAGAAACATTTTCTTCCCTGTTCCCACTCCTCTTTACTTCTGCAACACTTCATGAACATCTTTCTTCCAGCAGTTGCCAATAGCTTTTTCAGAGCTGCAGGCTGGGGAGTAGTGAGTTGCTACTCATAAACATTATCCTCCTCCTTTGAGATGGGTTCACCTAGTTAGCCAGAGCGAATTGCATCTCCGAACTGTATCAGAAGGCATGGGGGAGAAATAAATGTCTTCTGAGTACATGGATGAATGTTATGTAATGCTCTTAAATTATTTTGAAAGTTTCCTCTGGGTTTGGATTTCTATTGAACTTACTAGGCCCTTCACTAGCTGGAAGATATCCTTCAGGTAGTAAAATATTGCCCATGGCCATACACTACCTRTGTTCATCATACATATTTGAATTCATCCCTACAAATCTCAGAACTAATGCAATACTCAATCATGCAAGCTACACATTCAGAAAATAGGAAACAGCATGAGGCTGCCTCCTTAGGAAAAATATCAATATATCAGTGCATAGTTATTAAGTTCATTTGTTAAAGAACATGTCAAGATCACAGCCATACTGCTAGGCTTGTAGCCTCCATAGATCTCCCAAGGAAAATTCAGCAAATAATTGATTTTAAATATCAGAGACCTAAAAAAAAATGGTTTTGATATAGAATTATTTTTTTAGTATTATGCATGTAAGAGAAAAGAAAAAAACAACTTGAAAAGTATATCAGTTAAATGAGAATTATAATCATCCTTACAGAAGTAAATTTTTGCCCTATGTTTTGGAAGTCTTTAGTTTATTTCTTACCCATCCTTTGAATTACATTCCTGGCTATTTTTGAGATGATAGCATATCATCTCAAAAAAAATTGAAAATATATTTGTTCGGAAATATCCAATCAATTTGTTTTAACTTTTCAGGGTTTATTATTTTTTCTTTACTTACATTAGCTGAAAGATTTTGCTCATTCTCATTCTCTTATTCTCTCAATTCTACCAGCTATTCCTAAACCTGCAATTTAAATGAGATATTCTTTGAAAAAACAGTAATAAAATTTTCCACCTGAATGAAAAATATCCCCCTGCAGCTGAGGAAATTGCGAAGTGTCAGTTAGTTTAATCCCACATTGTATAAAACATTATGAATCTTCCTCTCCCATTGACCAAGTGACTTCCACATTCACATAGAAACAAATTGTTAAATTATAAAGTATATTAACAGATGAACAGTTCAAAAATACATAAATACCATCAGAGAACCATCCCTTTCTGATATCAGATCTTTCCAGTTTGCTCCCAGGCATTTCTCAAGCAGGAAGAAATTCAGGCAAAATGTCAGTAGATTCTGGATACTATGAGATGTAGCTGACAGGAGAATTCTGGCCTGATGGGTTTCAGTGGTTTTTCAAATCTCTTTGGCACTGCAATTCAGTGTTAAAAAAATAAAATAAAAAATAAAAATGGCCGAGTGCAGTCAGTCAAAGTTTTAATAGGATAAGAATAATTGTGTTCCGATCTATTAAACCTCTGACATATACTCTATAAATGCTTGAGGGAATAAGATGCAATATTATGATGGTAAAATCTGTGTCTGTTCAAGAAAAGATTGCTTCTAAAATAAAGGGAAACATTATAAAGGAATAGAGTTTTTATAAGGTAAAGGATTGCAGGTAAGCATGATGAAATGCTAATTTATGTCCTTCACATTACAGTCCTTGGTTCTACAGCAGAAACTAATMTTCATCTGTCAGAGGAGACAAGCAAATGTTCAAGACAGATAGCACAAGGAACTGCATTAGTGATGGATGAAGCCCCTTTGGAAACAGCCTGATCAGCCCAGACACCGAGTTAGAGGTCCTCAGCTGTTCCCCTCACAGGACTTATCTCAGCTCCATGCAACTGCTTCTGCAGGGCGTTATGGGAGCTGCAGCTGCTTCCTACTTCYCTGCAAGCTCAGATCCACAGTGAGAGAGGGAAAAGTGGGATAATATAGAGGGCACAGCAAGAAGTCCTTGGCCACCCTGAGACAGGCTAGGCATGCCTGGACCAGAGAGGGTGAAGGTGGCTGTAGAGAGCCTTCCTTTAGCCCTCTTGCCCATCGCTGCTGTGATTGCATCCTGACCTTCTAGAGCTGGGTGGTTTTTTTTTTGTTGTTGTTGTTGTTTTTTTAATTATTTTTAGCTTTTAAGCAAATAGTCAATTCACTAACCCAACTGTGATTTTTGGGTTAGGGGTCAGAGGGACAAGCAAACAAAGGAGGAAAATATGCTGAGAAGGTACTTTTTGTGTATTTTCAAACCTGAGATTTCAGTTTTGGTACAGCTAGACTATCTCATACCAGTGCTGTCTAAATGAAACGTTTACACTCTTTSTTTCAAAATGACACACTTAATTTCAGAAAATGACTTCAGAAAAGGAGACTTTTCCTTCTTAGTGGTACTTTTTCAGTCTGGCAATGAACAAACTCCCCCCGTTATTCACCCAGCTCTAGCATTCTCTAAACACACCAGGAAYCACAGAGAATAGGATCTATGACATGTTCTTTCTACCCACACAAATGCAGTTTCTGGGTGTTTTCAATCTCTTTTATTTCTTCTTCAGTCTACTGAGAACTTTGCTGTAGTGTAGAGGCTATAAAAGTAGAAAAGAGACTGTTAAGGTAGTTGCTTCTAGTGTGTGTGTTTAACAGGAAGGAAAATTATGAGGGTTTGGCTGCCTAATATAACAACAGGATTCTGTCTTTCCTTCCTTCTTTCTTTTTGTTAATTCTCTTGGCAACTTAAAATCCACGAGGTACAAAACTGAGGCAATTTGGAACAAGTTAAGAATGACAAGATTAAAAATGGAGCCTTAAATGCTGTTCTGTAGTTTGGGAGCATGCTTCATTACAACCTGTAGAGGAATTCAAAGAGCAAATCACAGCTACTTTGAATTCCTGTCCAGAGAAACCACACATGCACAGCTTGCACAAAAATAAATGCCTTGCATATTAAAGAAATGCTCTATTATTTGCCATAGAAACATTCTAGTCTTTTTCTTCCTCTTTTAAATTATCTATTATTTGGTTGTTCGTTCAGTTTTGTAGGAATCATTTTCCTGCCTCTGATGGGTGAATGACTGCAATTCCTAGCCAGGTTGGAGATATGAGACCATCAACCACGCAGGTTTTTGATTTTGGTCATCTTCTAACGAAATCCCAGAGGGTCATCAACATATCAATTTCTTCTTCTATAAATACAGCACAACCACTGACTCCTTCTTTTCCAAATACCATAAAAATTAATAGTTGCTAGTAACCTATAGGAGAAAAAAAAGACCTTATCAACTACTATGTATCAGAGAGGATCTCAAAAGCACAACCAATGGTTTAGGCCTGTATAACAGTAGGACATTTGTTACGGACAAATAGCCAGATGCTGTTGCAAAATGCGGTATTTCCCACACTACAAAGATAAGCTAAAACCTCTGATAGTTGCTGCTAATCTGCTGGGGTGGGGAGGAAATGTTTTCCTGASTCTAGATGTGACAGTTGGTTTAACTCTGTCAGTATGAGTAAGTCACATCAGTCTGGCCAGGAAGAAGCTTCTTGGCTTCATAAGTGGCAGGGAWAGCATCTTTCCTGCTGTGTTTACCTAAGAGAGAGGTGAGTCCAGCCAACCCAGAAAGGGACTATTGAGTAAGTGTTCTGGGATAAGCGGATGAACAGTCTTGTTTTTTCCTATTTAGCTTGTTTTATACATGATGTTACCTGGGGAGCATCAGGAAAGACCAGGAAATGTTCACAGACATACACAGAGCCCCATGATGTACAGCCTGACTCAGGTTTGAGGGTTGCTTTTTATTAAATTTGAACACTAATCCATGTGTAGCATTTTGTGTGTGTGTGTGCRCATGCACACGCGCAGGTACATCGCTTTTGTAACCACACAGACCACAGAATTGCCTTTGCTAGAAACATGCCACAATGTTTGTACTGAGTTTGAAAGGCCTCAGAACTGAGGCTTTTTAGACTCATTCTTTCTTCTGAGCTTTTCTTGACCTGCCTGCAAGCTCCTTTTAGTTGGCTTAACTGTAACAATTTTTCTAATTGAGCAGGTGTCTATGGCTATTTCATTTTATTTTTGTAGATCTTCCTTTGAATGGCAGCAATATAAGTTTATGCTTCTAACACAATGATGTAGAAAGGATAAATACAGGCCTGGTATGGTGCTGAGRCCTTGAGCAGCGGAGACACAGGTGCAGTGCGGAGGAGTACGGGCATGGGATGACAAGAGACGAGGCACTGGCTTACCACTGGAGACACTACGGCTATAAACAACTCACCCATGGTCAATTAGGAAAATGAGGATCAGAGCTGGACCAAACTGGTTTTAGGGTTAAGAAAGAGAACAAAGAAATAGCTCTGACATACGTAAAAGTTGCCATATAAAGCTACATGCAAGGTGGAGCTGCAGACTCAATGAAGAAAGAGCAAAGTGTCTTGCACTACTAACCGTAAAAAATGATCCTAAGTGGATCTTATTGTGAAGAAGAGGAAGCCACCACTATGAGCACCATATTCCTCCCGGCAAAGGTCTCCAACTGCTGAGGACTCACTGTAACATCYCCTGCCCTCTACCCCCCACCCCACCACTGCCAGAGTGAAACCACCAACTGTAGGACCCAGAGGAGCAGAGCAAGGGGAAGTACAACACCAGGAAAAGGAGTGGAAACTAGGAATTGTCTGCATAAAAGTTTTCACTGTATTATAAATCTTTCTTTTTTTGGTAATAATTAGAGCTGGACTAATAATGATGAGACTGTTAGGATTTCAGTTATACTAACAATAAATTAATGGCTTTATATATAAAACCCGTACTTTCTCTTTGTTCATGAAAMAACATTTTGAGCTTAACACTTTTCACAATGCAGATCCTTTG
This sequence comes from Rhea americana, assembly GCF_003343005.1. Lineage (NCBI taxonomy): Eukaryota > Metazoa > Chordata > Aves > Rheiformes > Rheidae > Rhea > Rhea americana. Next base: position 2,382,073 of record NW_028185084.1, on the reverse strand, counting down.
TATTTCAGAATCTGGACATAGAAGAAAAGGTCAAAACTGCCAAGCTTGGAGGTGCTTATGGCATTTTCAGCCCAATTAAAACAAGTATCTAAAATCTCTTGGGAAATCCTATTTTCTTAGGAGCAATCTCAGTAACAATTAATCTAAGTATTCCTCTACCAATTTCACTGCTTATTGTATCACACTAGATCTTCACTGGATGCATACAGAGAGCACCCAGAGAAAATCTGGTGTATTTAATATTTATTATTATTTATTATATTTTTTATCGTATTTATATTAATGCTATTTATTATTTATTTATTATTATTTACTTATAGGCACAATATTTAATGATATATGTTGTATTTTTAAGGAGGCTGTATTCAGGTCTACAGCAAGGACTGTATTAATTATAATGTAAAACAGAAGTAAAACATTAGCCGAGGAGAAAAAAGTATACCCTGTATTGCCACATGATGTCCTACTGTCCATTCACAGGAAACAATCAGAAAAAGGATCAGAGGAGAAGAAGAAGAATGTCTGTTCACGACAAGATAAGGAATAGCCAGTGTGTTACCTGGATGGCCCCAGATGCTAAATTTAACCTTAAAAGCAAGAAATATCCCTTTGAACACTTAGGACACTTGTTTTGCAGTAAATTGCAAAGGTTCATTAGCACACCTTACAAACCAGTTAAGATGCTGGAGCAGCTAAGGAAAACAYTTGATAAAATACAGTCTTTATAATAAATCCCTCATGTAAACTTGTTCCATTACTACAAATTCCTGTTTGAGTAAACATGCTTTTTTATCTTCAGATCTTTTCCTGTGATAGTACCAATCCTGACTAATTTGAAACAGTCATTTTTACAGGTGTGACATTCTTTAAAACTAGAGTCATGGATTATTCTTTTAACATCCTTCACCTACATGAAATTCAAAGATAGTCCAAAACCATGGGCTGATTTAGCAGTTGGTAATGCAAAGGCCTGCGTGGAAGAGGGGTTCCTGGTGATCACTATAGTTTAGAACAGGTTGCAGAGTAGAAGGGACTATAAGGCTTCCCCAAAAGTGTGGCATGTCGATATTTTGTCAGTCCAAGCAGGGGAGGAAAACTACTATTGCCTTTCCCTGTTTTATATCTTTCCCGTTAGATTTTTGGAATTCAACAGTCATGCTGGTATCCATTATCAACTTAAGAGGAAACATGGAACTTTACATAAACTTTACTAGTATAATTCTCAGCTATCTATGTAAGGCAAGTCTCCTTTGCCTGCACCAACCCTAAAAAAAAGTTATCTTTGAAAATTATATTCATTAAAAACAAGAAAAGCAAAAAGTTTAAACTAAATTTCTAGCAAACTCTCCTACCCAAGCCAATCTTGAATAAATAATACAGTATATATTCCAAATGCCCAAGGCAACAGGCACAAAATAAACAGAATGTTGGCTAGAATTGAGAGTCAATGTTAGCAAACCTGGTGTAGAGAAGCTGACCTTCCTTGCTCCGCAGCAACAGTAGCTGGCTATGCATTGCAGGAGTACTGGCTCCAAAAACTACAGAGGAATGAAAGCTACAGCATCCTCTGAGACAGCGAACAGAAGAGAGAGCAAAAGAGTTAGTTCTAATTTATTTGGACTTTTTACAAAACTTCAAGTGGAAATCCAAAAAAAGAAGTCAAAAAACTTCATCACTCTAAGAAGCAAGGCAACACTGTTTATTAAAATACAAACTGCATAGGAAAGAATGAAAAAGTATGGAATTTTCAAAGTGAAAAAGGTTGTTTAATAAGAAGCTGTACAGTATTATTGGTTTTGCTCAAAAATCTCTGTATCAGGGAAAATATCATGATTCTTTATCACTTAAGATCTTTACAACAAAATGATACATATTCCTGACACGCATTGCTCTAGCAGAACATTAGGCTTGATGCAAGAATTACAGTTGACATTCTTTGGACTGTGTCACTTAGAGCTCTCCAAGAGCAGCCTTAAAATCTGTATTTCTGCAAATCACATACTGACCTGGAAACACTCATGGGGATGTAAAATTCTTGAGATCTGATAAAATTTATAAAATTGCTTGAAACTGAGAAGCACTTGACAASGTTAAGTCACCAGGCAGTATAATGTCAGTACATACAAAAGCTAAAGAATATGAAACCCAGTAATGACATGTTAAAAACTTTGCCTCCATGAGTCTGAACTCCAGAAGACTTCAGTTATTCCTTACTGTGAAAGCCACATTCCTYATCTGAAACCTTAGCAGCTCTAGTTCAATCTCTTGTCTCTGCCAAAAAGGCAAACATCACAATTGCACAGTGCAAGGATTTACACACATTGCTAGTCTTAATTCCATAGCAAAAGAAAACAAAATAAAATAATGATTTAGCACCACATGGACACAGGATATTARATGTGTTCCTAAAACTGTCTGGGATCCAGATGTACTCTGGATTCACTTGTGCAGATGAAAGCATGCTAATCAGCAAGGTTTCCTTGCAGTCTGTAAGATGTGAATGTGAGGTTCCCTTTGTACAAGCTCTCCAATGTTTTCTTTCCTATATCTTTTCCCTCTTTCCCAGGCATATTCTTCTAGCCAGTATCTCCCCACAAAATTCCTTTAGAAGCTGTTGACACAGACTTGCTGGGAGTGGAAAGGTTGACGGGATTCAGCCAGGAGGAGGTGACTAGCATGGGGCAGGCTCAAGGAGGAAGCAGAACAAACTGTCCACAYTGAATCCTTCCAGGGCTGCTCTATCCTCAGGTCAGCGACCAGTAACCACAGTGATGACCCTGCTCCACTCCCAGGGGCTCAGGAGCAGGTATGGTGGGACCTGATATACCCACTGTTTTAACAATGATTTCTGAAATCTCTGTTTCAGAAAGATACGATGATAGAGGGATGGAGCTGAAAGGAGACTGTTGCTTGGTCATGTTTCATACACCTAAATTCTTGCTTTCCTTGTGGAGAAACTCACACAAACCCCAGGAATTCTTAAGTGTTGGAACATCTCATCCCAGAGGACAGCAATGTAATCAATTAGCAAGGTTCAAAATAAGCGCTGTTTTTTAAAGAGAAGGAGAGATAGAGATACAGACACTTCAAAGGAATCTGCAAATCATAGAACCATAGAATCAGTAAGGTCAGAAGGGACCTCTGGAGGTCATTTTTTACTAAATGGTTAGTAACTTAACAGGCAAAATAAGGTTACTCCTAATACCTCCCTGACCAGAACAGCTAGTTCAGAGACCTTTTATGACCAGTGCCTTCCACAGGCAAGCATCATATTAGCATGCATAAGCACAAAAGCTCACCTTTTATGACAGGATTCTTCTTCATTAAACCCAGGTAAAACCTCYGCAGAAGAACTTGGGGCACTTTTCAGCAATGCATGAAAAAATGTTTATCATCTTACAAGAAATCAGCAAAAAGCAACAACCTAACCAAAAAACTTGACTCTAAAGGAAAAAGAAGGTTGGAAAGTTATGAGGGAGAATAGACTGTTAGTTTGTAAATAGCTATTTTATATATATATATATATATATATATATATATATATATAAGAATATATTCTCCCTATTGAAAGTGATTAAGATAAAGCCTTAGATGTATGAACTGAGCAAGTGAGATTTGGGTTACATTTAGGGAGTAACTTTTTAACAGCAAAAATAGTGAAGTATTGAGATGGGTGTCCTGGGAAGGTGACACCAATGCAAGTCTTTTAGGACACACTGGATGACTCGCCATTAGGATTAACCCTAGCACAATGGGATTAATTAAATGACAACATTCTTTTCAATCACATGACTTCATAAAATAAAATTGAAGAAATGTATTTGTTGGAATTGAGTATTTTACTTTGGCTGGTGCCTGACTAGTAATGACTGTAAGACAAAATCTGCTCTTGTGATGAACAAAAGAGAAAGGATGTTTAAGTCTTAGTTTTTCTGGAAGAATATCTACTTGCCTTCTGAACTTTCTSGGTAATTAGGGCAGGCACAAGATGATATAATGCTTTATGTTTGGTAAATTATAGGGGGTGAGGATCTTTAAAACACATCTGTTTCTAAGTCATGTGTTCTGCACTTCCATGAGGAACAGACTGTTTGCAGTTCAATCTTTAAATAGTCGTTGATGCGAACAACACTCTATTGCCATTGCAACACTGTAACAGTAATTAGCTCAAAAAAGTCATTAATACTTTTTTTTGTATCTACTTCCTCCCTCACTATCAACTCAGCATCAAGATCYATCAGTGACAAACATCACCCCAGCAGGCTAATGACCATAGTATTGCCACTTCAGAAAAAGTGTACCTCTTGTGCAAATGAAGAACAACAGGATTTGGCTGACACCTGGGCTTAAACTTCTCCAAGGGATTTTAGCTTGGGGGGGTCACGAGAAAAACGAATCTTTTCTGTGAGTGCAGTACCTTTTCTTACCTCTCTGATTAAATGTTAACTGAAACAATAAAACMTTTTAATCATCAATATTTACCTAAATTAATTTCTGTTCTGTCCTACTGCCTCCCCAAYCATGATATTTTAGAAACAGGATCTAGTATTTTCTGCCTTACTCCAGACTTTAAAAGATCATTACAGTAACAGGGGCTTCTGAAGACCCCATGGACATATACACTAGTATATGACACACAAATACTGGAGCTAGCACTAACCCACACAGCACAACTACTAATTTAGAGAGAGAGACTTGGTCCCAGAGCAGTACAGTGGGACTTGTATGATGATGTTTCTGAAATGCTCTTCTGTTTCTRCAGGAAAGCTAATTAGTTCACTTTGAAAATCTGACTAATGTTTTCCTATTCCACTGTTACTCCTGGATCACATCTCATTGCCTTGAGTATACATGGCCTAATTCAGGTAAGATAATGTTATCTCAGAGGAGAAAGGGCTAATGCAAAGCCTGTTAATGTCTGTTCATTTCAATGGCTCTTGTGTCCTAGTAACAGCATRGTAGAAATCCCATTGAGAGAAGATCTGAAAGAGAAATGGGGTGGTGCAAATGGGAAAAGATACATGTCTCTGAAGCCTTTATAGGAGTGATTGAGAATATGTATGTGAATAGGGCATGACTCATTTTTCTTAAACTGAAAACTGCAGACTTTATAAGCTTTTTAAGAATACCATAGCATTTAAAATCTACCTACCCAAGAAGAGGCATAAAAAACCAACAATTGTTTGTTTAAGCATATTTTTACTTATCAAAGCCTGTGAACTACCATAACCATCCTACATTTCAGACAGTCCTAAGGAAAACAACTGATCGTGTGCATTAAAACCATGTTGAATGCCTGTAGTTACCAAATTATCACATCTACCCATCCATTCTTCTTTGCAGTGAAATGAATGATGAATGTATTCAAAATCATCAATTCCCATAAATGCATACCTTCAAGTAGGGACATTGTAAAGGATTTATGAAGAGCACTGTGGATCTGGACACATTGTCTTGTTTGACATTGCTTTTATGAGAAATGTTAAACACACAAATTGATTGATTTGTATATTTCATCAAAGCTTGATTTAATTTATCAAGGGGAGAATGCCAATTTGCATTCATCAATAGATAAAGTCAGGCTAGGGTTGAGCTGCTGCCTCAAACTGTAATTTCATATCACCTCTGCTGTATTTCCTATTCTCTGGTTAGTTTTGAATGTACAGTTGTGAGCTCTTCCTCTTCCTTGAAACATTCAGGCAGACATGATAGTGATGCCATTTTCTTTTCTGTGCCTGTACAACACATTGCACAATCAGTGAAGTTCCACATTTGCTGATTTTTAAACCTCACTACATTAGCAGTGATCTGTTCACATATCACAGAGTCACAGGCACACACATTTCACATACCTGGAGAAGTCTGCCTAATCTCCCGGCAAGCTGAGTTCAGGTAGAGTTTTAGGATATGAGACCTGAGGGCTGTATCGTCTCCTGGTTGTGCACGGTGCCTGAGATATGCACTCCGTGACACAAATGGAAGTTGTATACCTGAGTGCAACAATAAATGTGAAAAGTTAATGACCTTTGTATTGCTGTTCCTTCTTCTTGCTGCTATTTATTTCCCTCATCTGTTCCCCTACCCCCACAAATCCCTCTGTCTTATAGGGCASTAACTCCTTCTTCCTGCAGCAATGAGCTCCTTCCTAATTTTGCCTCCACTCCCTTGAACTGAGCAATTTTCAGCTCAGAATCAGTTCGCAAAATCCTTGCTTCTGCTATGGAGAAAGACACAGTACTTGGTGCCTCCCTCTCTGTGCACACATGTACACAACACACACACTTATGTGCCTAAATATCAGTTATGACTGATATCTCTCAGATAAATGCCTCACACATCTCTTATGCTCCCTATTCTCCAATTTGGTTTCCACACATTGCACAGAGAAAAGTCAGCAGTTCTCCTACTTGTACACCTAAAATACGATGCCCAAACTTAAGCTATGCTCTTTTGAATTTCATTCCACTTACCCTGAAGTATCTTCATAAGTGAGAAGGTGCATAATTCTGAGCTCAATTTCAGACTGATATGAAAATGTGGTTGTACTCTTTCTACATCTTTATTGGCAAAATACCATTCCAAGTTGTGCTTTCTTGCTCTTTCATATATAATTATAAGGGGGGGGGGGCTTGTTAGCTAGAGCATAAGGTACTGTAATGGAGAGATGTCACATCTATTAGATAAGGGGACAGTGAAATCTGAAGTGTTTCCTGTAAGTGAGTTGAATGTCAATAGTCAGTGGGTCTGATGTAATTGAACAGTGCATTGCTCAGTCTAGTCAGGAACACTGGAATAGAGAAACACTATTTAGAAGAGGCTAGCTTGTTATTACAGAGCCCATTCAACAACATACTTKAGCATGAGCTTCAGTTTAAGCACACATTTAATTCATCCTTCTACTCTAAAATATGCTAAAGTAAGCGTATGCATAGTTGTCTCACAGAATATGTTAATTGTATTCAAATAAGAAACTTGCAATGCCCACTTCAGCATACTGAGAGCATTTCATAATCTTTAATGTACCTATCTTCACAATGCTCCTATGACAATAAGAACTGCTATTATCTTCCTTTCTTTAATCCAAAGAGGAAGTTGAGGATTGAAAAGACCAGGCTTATAAAAGGCCCTCGGTATCCAACCAATTCCGATAAAATGAAGACACTTAATACGCTTGGATAATTTTGTGAATGTCAGCGGGAGCAAAGTACACTAAAATATTTGTGCAAATATTGGCCAAAATGTCTAATCCTGAAAGTTGCTTCATAATGCAGTTCCAATAGCATACATATGGCAAAGCAGCTGARTTTACTTCTTCCAGCAAATCTGAGGTGAGGGTCAAATGCTCAGTTCTTTTTACAGAACAGGTCACCCTTGCCATGCATCTTCCATATCATGATCCTTCCTAATCAAGCCTCAAAGAAAACACTCTTAACATCTGACCTTTCAGTCTTGACTACCACCAAGGTCTCATCTACAAGCTTATCATATTCTTAGATGTCAGTCTGGACTATGGTTCTAGAAAAATGTGCCAGATAAAATTACACACTGATTGAGTCATCACAGTGCCAAAGTATTCCAAATTCCACTTAAATTGGTATCATAATACACAGTTGACTTATTTAATTAAAAGAAAAAGTGAGAGATAAAAATATCTAAAAGCTTTGGGGAGAAAAACATAATTCATTTGTTTAGAAGTACAGTATCATAAGTGATTACCCAAGATTTTTTTTTCTCTATAGTTAGCTGACGAAATTTAATGCAATAAAGATAAGTCAGGGAGAGATTCAAAAATACTCTGATATCACAGGGGAAATTAATTAAAAAAATGAGAATGAGCTGGATTGATTAATATGATAAACTTCTAAATCAGATGAGTTCTTGTAATGAAATAATTCCAAATCCCCATTTGTCTAAATCTTGGTAAAAATCCCTTGTATGAATCACTCCTCCACAGTAGTTGAAATCAATTAAAGTTTCAGCTAGGAGAGCACAGTCCTTTGGCCAAAAATTCTTGGGGATTTAGTTTAAATGTTCATAGTCTGAACAAGGCTGCACTTTCMAATTTTGTTTTTGGTTCCAAGAAACATGCCAGAGGGCAGGGAAATGCATCTAACTTCCATTAGCCTTTTCAGTAGGACTGACATAAATTTCTYCTCTACCCTCATGATGTATCAACAAGAAGACAGATCACTGTAAGCACAAAGTAAAACTTATCTGTTACATTGGAGAAAGGCAATTTTGTTTCAGTTCATTTGCCTGTGTGCATCATTTATTATATTATAGACTGATGAGTTTGGCATGGAAGAAAAAGAAGAGTTGACTAAAAATAATATAAACCATATTCTAAGAGCAGCTAAAAGTTTTAATTTGCTAATGAGTTCATTTAATCTAGGTAGATGACTGTGGTCTTTGATAAACCAATCGAAAAAATAAATTGCATTTGCAAAAGCCTGCATGTACAAATCCACACAGAAGAGGATTATATTTCAAGGAGAGTATGCAAAGCGTGTTGGAGTAAGAACTGTGATGACGAGAATGCAATAAAGCCACATAATATCAGGAGCAAATAMAAAAAGCTTTGTGATGAAACACTGATTATAGAACTCTAAAGAATGAGCTGAATGACTATTTCCAGGGTTACTGTTTCATCCGTGATGTTTATTTTAGGGCTAGGAAATACTTAGTTGCAGATGCTGCCTGCTAGCACTGTTAAACACTGAGGCAGCAGCAATAGGATTAAAATATGTTTAAAAAATTGCATGGAAGAACAAGCAGAGATATTAGATGCAGTCCTACTATTTATTTTTACTATTATTATAATACTTAGAGGTCCTGTCAGTCTAAATGCTGTGACTAGATTAGACTATCAAGAAGAAAATAATAATAATAATAATAATAATGTAGTAATTGCAAAATGTAGCTCTGTGGAAAGAGAATTTCCATGTCCATGGGAATATTCCATGCCATATTCCACAGGGATTGCACTAGCATTGGAGTGGGGAGAAGGCATAGGGCTGTTTTGATAATACTGAAGTGTATAATAAAGCTTTTGATTTTTCATTTCAAACTGAATTCTAGGCATGTATTCTGTATTTTAAATACAAAAACTAATCCTGAAAGAGCTTGCATTTCTTCCTTTGTATTTTTAGATCTATCCAAAAACTGAGTAATTTCCCCATTTTCTCCACAGGGTTTTCTGGTTGTAGTCATGATCAGAAGGAAAGTAAACCTTCCTCCTGMCACACTTGTAACAGCAGCAATCATTGTTTGCCTTTGGTCTTCTAGGAAGACTCGGCCGAGGAAGGGCTGTTGGTGAGGTGCGGGTATGCAAGTACACAACGGGTCAAGGGCAGAAACGGGACCACAAATCAAAATTCTCAGTCCAAGCCCCGTGTTATAATACTGCACCAAAGCTGACGTGAGTAGGGAGCTAATATCTCTCATCAGGGGATAGCCCAAAGACTTAAAACGCCAGTCATACTTGGGAACTGCCACTGTGATACATCAAGTCCAGAGTTTGTACCTGTCTGCTGCTCCCTGCCTCATGCTTCAACCGAATGTTGTGTCTGGAGAAGGGACACACACACTTTAAATAGTCTCTGGAAGCCTCTCACTCTCACACCAAGCTCAGTGCAATGTTTGCAAGTGAGTCAGGTGCATTGGGCTCTTTTTTTTTTTTTTTTTTTTTTTTTTTTTTTTTTTGGTTTTTTTTTCTTTTTTTTTGGTTTTTTTTTTTTTTTTTTTTTTTTTAATACACAGGGGCACACTCTCAATCCAAATACATGGTGAAAGCAAAGGCAATGCCATACCACTGCATCTAATCAGAAGGCAGCATCTAGCCTTGAGGGAGGTATATTTGTATGCATGACACAAAGTAGAGTAATATCTATTTTCTTAATGTAACCTAGGTTTCACTCTTGGCTATTTAAGACATTTAAGCCCCCATGAAACAAGATTATATGTACTCTCAATTTAAAAAAATAAAAGCAGCACCCAAAAATTCAGTTTTTAAAATTCAATGAGCAGCATGCTCTCATGATTTACGGCTATTTCTTCATGGTCCTTCATTAAAAAGAACAAACCAACTGACCAGCAACCCTCCCACCCACACCCCTATCTCTCTCTCTCTCTCTCTCTCTCTCTTTTTTTTAAAAAAACTAGGAGAGCTAGTTAATATTAATTCCTGCTACCTGAGTGACTGTCCGTGGGCTGGAATAGAACGACTGTTTTATGGATGGGCTTTTAATTTGGCATTTAGGATGATGATGTCCATATCAAAATTGCTGCCAATGCTCCTGGTCACTTTAGCACCAAGAAAAGCTGGTATGACCATGCTCCCATCTGGATCCAGGCTAGAAAGACCATCAACTTCAGTAAAACAGGATCCAGCTGGGAATGGGTAATAAAGTGAAAGATTTTCTGCAGGCAGACACAAGCCTTCCCTGCCTGCACTCTGGTCTTGGGTGGTGAACAGCTGCAGTTAGCTCAAGCTAATAAGCCTTCCTGAAAGGCAGGATGTCTTAATTCAAGCTTATCTACGCATTATTTCCTTAAAGTTGATYTGCATCCATTTGTCATCTCTTTAGGGCATAGACAAAGAAATCTGACATCTGTATGAAAAAAGACCAGGTAGATTATCCTAATAATCAACCATAATTCCAGTCACTTGTGTGGGAAGCTGGTAAGACAGAAGTATCCTGTCCATGGATCAACAGATGACCAGGATTTTGCACTCACTGCAGTTAAAGAAATGAGAAAGAGTCTCACTGAAAGTAAACTTAGAGATAGACTAAAGCCAATATCAGCAGGGGATTCTAAACAAAAGCAAGGCAGCAGTTTTGTAAGTTTAAGCAGGGGTGAGAAATGAAATCCATTTGTATTGCGGCAGGTTAAGAACTTTCAAAGACTATTTGCACTATTATTTGCCCAGGGTTTGGCATGACTTTGGGTAATTATCGCAGCATGTAGAAGAAGGAAACTTTCAAAGAACTCTTCACTGCTGCCCTTTGGAGCTGTTTCAAAGCATTGTGAAGCTGGTATTTATTATAGAAAGACATCAGCTGCATTTCTCAAAGGCCAGTGGGCAGGACAGCAGAGATGATTGCTTTCTACTTCCCATAGTATGCCTAAATTGGACAACAGTGATGGTTTTGCAGTATAGAACTATTCAGTCTGGCTTTAAGGCTAGAAACTGCTTGCAATCCAGCTGTCCCACTGCAGGACAGTGAGTCCAGCTTCTCAGATGAGCTGCAGGAGTCTGTGCTGTTATAAATATTCTGTTACTGTTTTGTGATTGAACTCACTCCAAATTAATGCGACCATATCAATGCTACCTGTCTACACTTCCGGCATAAAACCTTGCGTTATTGGATCTAACATGCTATGAAGGTAATGGGCATTTGTTGTCATTTTCCAGCCTTGGTGCCATCTGTGGAATAAGACAGAGGCAGGCTCTTAGGACAAGACTGTTTTGAGAGAAGTCTATATTTTGGGAAGTGTTATTACAAATGAAGATTGAACGGTGAGCCCAAGGACTGATAAACCTGTTAAACCTTCATTGGCTGCTCACATATGCTTTCAGCAGGAAGCTTAGGGCATGACACTTTGCTCCATGACCACAGTTTTTCCGCGACCACTATTGTCATGCAAAACATAACATTAACCGTCTCCCTCAAAACACACCTATGTGGCTTAACCCAGGTCTGATTGCTGCCTTTTCTGATTCAGACTTTGTCTTCTTCACTGAGGTTYCCAGGTGCCTGTGACAACCCATCCAAGCTGACTGCCTGATGCTCATGGACACCACCCTGCAAAGGGAGTGCTGTGTGTCACTCTGATTTAACCACTCCAGCTTTCTGCAGCCAGGCTGTTGACAGAGTATGAGTAGTCTCTTCTTTGCTGCCTGAAGTAAAACTGGGGGACACCGCACAAGAGGTTTGCCAGTCATGACTGTACTGGGCAGTGACTGGAATAACTCTCTCTGCTAAGAGTGGTGGAGGGGGAAATCACCCCCCAGAGAAAATAAAGATTCAAAACTGGAGTCTTTTCAGTGATTAGAGACTTATTGTATCTAAGTAGGGGAATGAAATTTCATGGTTTCTTTGACTGCTATGATCCCCTGGGTAGCAACATGCAGAAGTGAAAATCAGGAGGAATTAATCMGAGAAAAGACTAAAAGGGAATTTCAGGAAGTAAAAAGAAAGGAATGGGCCTTCTAAATCATTACTTAGATGCTTTTCTATCAAATGATGCTTTACATTTTTTGTAATGTTCTGGGTGCCCCAAAGAACTCTAATGTGACATGGCAAAAGACCTTTAATGATGGGGTAGCAAATACCAATTACATCAGGATGTTGACAGAGGCAATCTGACAACTGATAGCACCTATTATTACAGGCAGCGGATACAGTAGCCTTTCCTCTCTTGCTAGGTCACAAGTAATTTCCCTTTCCCCACTGAGAGAAGAAGCAGGCACTCTTCAATTGCTGGGCGGTCCAATCTGGTGGTGTTTCCCATCGGAGAGAAAACAGTCCTTAACAGCTACATAAAATCAACAGGTTGACCTGGTCAGCATAGCTACAGAGACACTAGGAATGCTGAATGTTTTAATTTTTTTATTCCAAAATGGACAGTTCATTGAGATATCAGATCATGGTGGAAAATTCTCCTGAAAAGGAGACTCTATTTTGTATTTCCAGCATTAGAGGGGAAAAAAAATCTAGAAAATCCTTCAGACAAGAAGTTTTGTACAAATCTGCATTGCTTATTTACACATTAACTATTCTTTCATATAGTCTTTCYGTACTCACTAGATCCTGTTCTATTCAGTGCCTCCTGCTCCAGAGATGTCTGCATTTCACAGGTGAGTGAAGTGATCACCACATGCTATATCTGTAGAGCACTTGCTGAACTTCTGCAAGTCTTATTATTACTGATTCAATCTGTGTAAGAGGAAAAAGGGCATCCAAATGGCACTWAAGATGGAATAAGGGGCCCTTCATAAAGCTATTAAGAAATTAATAATTACAGGAAGACAGATGTAATTACATCCATAAGATCAATGCAGCTTTTAATGAAGAAGAATTTCTAGACCCTAAATACAAATTGAAATAAGAAACTTCTGAGGCTCTTCCACAAATTCCTTGCTGGATAAATGGTGCCAGGGAACAAAGAAATTTCAATAGTGTTACAYAAAACCAAAGTGATTCTAGGATCCTAATAAAAATATTGAGGCAGGTGGTTTGAGCTGCAAAACCATGTCTGCTTTGAAATAATCACCCTTTTTGATTATGCTTGATGTTTATGAATGGCCCTGATGAGAAAATCTTTACTGTGTGAAGTGGGAACTGGGTAAGTAATAACATCAAAGTTGCCTCATATTCAAAACCATCTTTCTTTTTCAGTGGAAAAGCAGAACTCCTAGAAGTTCCCGAAGACTTAAGAAGTTGCAAAAAATCCTTCTCTCCCACCCTGCAAAAAAATCTCTATGTAATTGCAGATAGAAAAGGCAAGCCATCTTTATCCCGTGACAATGGTTGAAGCTAGGACACAGAAAACGGCACTTTCACTGCACATTGAGCATCTGTGTTAAGGCGGTAGCTTCGTCAAGGAAGAGGAGGGAGAATATTATCTCTTCATTTGAATCCTTTGAATTTAGTGAGGGCAAGCAATACATTATCAGAAGAGAAACTCCCTTGGGCAAGAACTTTTCATTATCTCCTATTCACTATGGAGAAAATACAAAAAGTGGAACAGCAGGAGTCAACCGTTAGGAATTACGTGGGAGCACAAGCTTGAGGGCAACCAGACCGAGTAAGTCCACAGAAAGCAATATCTCAGACAGACTTACAAAAAACAACCACTCCACTTACATCCTGCAATGAAACAAACGCCTTTCACACAGRTGAATATCAGCTACAACCAACTGAATATTTTGTCAAAACATCAAAGATGAAGAAACAAAATCACCAACARCAAAACAAACCTGAAGAGTCATAGAAACAGAGCAAATGAGAATAAGGTRTTGCTAAAATCATAGGGCCTTGCAAGAAACAGGTCAAAACGGTAATACGAGGAAGGAATGCAAGTATCAGCTAGAGAAAGTGGCAAACACAAAAAGAAAATGTTTTTGAACTCTGCAAAGGAAATTCCTTCTTGACCTTCTCTCTTTTCTTCAGCATTCCAGTACATCTCTGAACTGTCCATTTCTTACAGCTGTCTCCAAATCCCATATGTTTGCCCTTCATCAGAAGAAATAACAAATAATGCTGTGCTTGCAACATATCTCCAGTAGGTGCAAGACTTAATTAAAAGCAATGCTTTGTCTAATCAATGGGGGAGTGGAAGAAAAAAATTAAAATGGGTGTTAGCACAAAACAGACATTGAAGAAAAGGTGCATTTGAAACGCTGCAGAAGATGCTGTGGAGAACAATTTTTCACCCACTAAGAGAGGCGGGAGTCAGCTCTGCTCCAGATCTCAAGCTCTGCAGGCTTCGTAGAAAGTATGCCAATTTTTATCAGCTAAAGATCTAGTTAAAGATGGAGAACATTCAGGGATTCTGTTTCCCTGGTCAATATCTGTCTGAAATTTGTCTACAGCACTTATCAGAGTTCATTTGTTTTGATGGCAAATATAAAACTCTCCTCCAATGAGAAAGAAAAAATTCCCAATTACCAAATTACTGTCTTCAGCCATACTTCCAAGAAAGTAGCAAGAAGACAGCCTCTGAAGAGGTTTTTGAGGTTTAGAAGAGATTTAGTAGGAAAGCATTATGTACAGCAATTTGTATTAGTAATTTGAAAACTTTGATAGTCTGATTCAACAGGACAGACGAGAATCTGAAACTGATAAAAGATTTATGAACAACAGAATAGTTGCATCATGAACAATAAGCTCAAACTCCTGGTTTCACAAGGCCAATATATATTATCTTTCTTGATCTGCTACATATCACTGTTACRATATTACTCCTGGGAGTACATATGTCAATTGGTAAACATGACAATATGTTGACTTGTAATATGCTGAGCATCTAGTGATGGTGCTTAGCTTGGTATAACTCCCTGTATTTAAAGTGAGAATACCCTTGGAAATGGAAAACTTTCACCAGAAAAGCAGAGATGGACTGTTTAGGACCATTTTACATGTGACCACAGAGTGTGTAGAAGGAGACACAGATGCCTAGCAGGGGAAAAGGATGTCTGAGAACTTGGATGGTTCCACAAAGGTCTTATGTAGAATAATTTTAGCTCTGAAACTACAAAACTATTTATTTTTACTACTTTCTCTCAACTTCAATGACTGAGCAATTTCATACAGACAAGGAAAGGACTCCAAAAGACTGAGATGTACCTATATAAAATATACCCTAATGATTAAGCTGAAGTGTATAATACTTTGAACATAAACTTACAAAGACAAAGAGCAGGAAGGAGACAGTTTAAGAAAGAAAACACAGTTTTCAACTCACCTTAGTGAGTTTCCTCCTAGCAGTGGTTTCTTCCACTTGTATTTTTTGGAGAGGACTTTGGAGAGGTTTTCAGATAGGACTCAGAAGCAGATTGTCTACATGCCACCTTTGATAGCCTCCTGTCTATAGCCGTCCAAGATGAGATGGGGAAACGAACCCAGCTATACAGCACACAGTGTGACTGTTACTAGGTCAAAGAAGGACTCCAGTAGATTATTAAGAACAYTCATAATTTCCTTTGCTTTCTATACAAGAGTTAGAATAAGAAAGAAATACTTCAGGTTAAAGAGAACATTTTGTTTGACACAGAAGAAATACTTTTCTGCTTATTTCAGTAATGAATAGCCCCTCCCTCTACCAATTAAATGCTGTCAGAGCTGACTTTTTGCTTTAATTTGTTGGTGTGGATATTGGACTAAAAATCAATTATTCATTCCAGCACACAAATAAGTGTCCTCAGCCCTTTTTGTAGGGTAATGAATGTACTTAGCAGGATATAACCTTCAATGACAAGACCATTTTTTTTAAACATATATGATATGAGAATTAAGAAAGCTGTGAACATTTCAGCTGTATCTCAGCCTGCTGCTAAGTGTTGCTATCARAGACCTGTCTGACATGTTTCTCAGTGACGTGGAAAGAGAAATCCTCTCTGACCTCTTTTGGTTCAGGTTCATACTTTTCTCATTCTCTTTGGGGTCTAACTCTGCACAAAAGCAACCTGGTACTGTTTGGGCAGCACTCACACAAAACTTGTAAGTAGGTTGTCTGCCAGTAGTGAAATATGCATTGCATTTTGGCAGCTGTACCCATTTGGACTTCTGGGACAAGGATAGGAAAAAGCTGATTATGTATCTCCAGTGCTCTGCCCACTGAGTTACTGGATGAAAAGAGGCGAGAAAACTAGCAAAGTCAAATCAACTTTGGAAATCCTATACCTTGACTTAAGCCTTCAGGAATTATTTGCATTATCATGGAAGCTATAGGCACCTGTCTATCCTGTGTGTGTTCAAAAACCTTACATTGCCAATCTTTCTTGTCTTTATTATTTCTGAAATCTGTTTTACTGCAAAATGATAGCAAAAAGTGGCAGCTTCATTTATATTCACACTAGTACCTAGCCTAAGGGAATTCCAACAAACATCGGATCCCCAAAATATAGCCAATCACAAACAAAATGTATTATGATTGCTAAAGATAGCATCCTGCAGAGCATCCAGATTTTTCTAAGCCTGTCATCTGGCAGCCTTACTGTGCCAGACTTAGCAGCAGTCCAGTAGGGATGCATATGCTTTCAGCCAGGACAGCCTGACAACAGGCTTTGGGAGCCCATTTGCTTCCTCGTTAGGAGTTAGCATTACTTGGTTTCTCTGCACTCAGCGTTAATGCAACTGAAGCTGTGATTCCATCTGTGTGGGGTGTCCCATAAGCTGGCAATGTTGGGAAGTGTTTCAAGCAAATCCATTTCACTCTTGCCTGCAGCCTTTATAGTGCTTTGGTCTGCAAAGGCTGAAGCTGTTTTGAGAACCATTTGTGCCTCTTAAGGGTATGGGACCTCAGTTTCTCCTCTGATTTATGCTATTAGAACAGGCCTTCAGTGTATCAATTAGAACTGGAAGAGAGAGAGATGGGCAATTATGCTCTTTACTTTTTTATTATTACAAAGATGACTCTTCACTCTTTATGCACTGGAGTGAAGGCACCCTACTGCCAATTATTATAGACCATGTATGCGCCTAAAAAAAAGTTATATAGCTTCATCAGCTGGAGTTTCACTGCCTGTGAAGATTTTTTCTTTCATTCCTCATATCAGAAATGATTATCATAATCTCTTTGCCTTTTCCCTCCACTAAACTATTCAGGATTCCTATGATTTCTTTTACCTCATTTGCAAGGCAGTAATATATTACTCTACAAAACATAGCTTAAATATGCCTATCATACAGATGATAAAACAACTTTCATTCTTCATCTACAAAAATATTGTTTCCCTCCCCACTTCCTTCCTCTCCCTTACTTTAATGGCCCCCTCCCACTCCCCATTGTACATCTTAAGAAGTCCTTTGACAGTGACAATAGAATTCATTAGTCAAGCCAGCTCCTGTGACTTCATAATTTATTCTCCTCATTACTCACCATTGAGTCATGGAGCAGAAGGTGGGTGTCTTGATCTTGAAGGTAGGACAATGATACTATATATTTCCATCAGGTGCTGGAAGAAAGGTTACAACCTGCTTCATAGAGAATTCAATTAGGAATCACAGAGAGGGGAAGCAAGCTTGTTTTAACTCCTTTCACTGCCAGAATACTTTCAACCTATTTTGCTTTCATCTCTTTCCTCTAAAAGATTTTTAACTAATCGCAACATTACATTTATTCTGTTAAAACAGTAGGCGATCGATATCCTTTCAATGCCTGGAGAAGGAAATTTAAAGATTCACAGATGTTTCATGAAAAGCACCAAAAAAGATTCAAGGGAGAAGCAATTCTGACTCTATCTAATTTATCTAGCAAAGTATTTCTAYCACTGCTCAGTTGAGTATTTTTAAATCATGAGGAATTTCCTGCTTATTTATTTGCAGAAAAAAAAATCTTTGATCCACRGCAAATCATTTTCAGGTTACTTTGTGGGTAGACTACGGTCTCATCTGTTTGTGTCTTTAAGRGAAAGATAGTACCAAATTAAAGTTCGTGTTTGGTATGCCCTCTTTGGCTCTTAGTTCTAAATATTTGGGGGAAAGACTATACCACAAGCTAAATTTGACAGGTCTAATTTTTATTGCTAGTAAATGCCAGGAAGGCAAGTAAGCTCTTGTTTTGTTGGAGATTATCAGCTGCTTCTCCAGAAGAGGGCCAGATAGCACTATGGTATATTAAAAAGTGAAAATCTATTCCTTGGAACATTCTGAATTATCACTAGTTTTTTTCCTCTAAGGTTTGTAACAAGAAGTAGAAATAAAACTTTTCTCCATTTTTTTTTTATTTGTAAGTATGCATGTGTGTGAGGCTATACAAATTAAAGTCTGTATATGAGGCTGATAAATGGAAAAACAGAAAAGATGGAAGTGACAGAACAGTTTTATCAAAAAATTCAATATTCTGATATTCCCAAATCTAGACATATCACTTAAATTGCTGGTCCAATAAATTGATCTTTTGAGGTAGGTAGACATTTAACTACCTTCCTTTTTTGTGTCCTTTATCAGCTTGGAATGGTAGCCTGATTTTCTGCCGCTACCAATTTTCATGATTTGTCAGGAACCCTCTGGAAACATCTGGAACATTTTCAGGATTTTAAGGCTTGATGGAGCTCATTTCTTGTGCATGGATTTAGGTCGCGTATTTATGTTCACATTTTTATTAGATCTATCACTTACTTTCTGTAAACTTCTAGTTCCAAAAATTCATAGGGGACATTGCTGAATAATTGAACCTTCATCTCCATAACTTCCTCACGTCAGTCAATAACATTTTTGCTATACCCTCATACTCACCGAGGCTGTTAGGAGAGTAAATTAGAAAACATTGGAAATGCATCCTCTGTGCAGCTGGCACATATTTGATGAGTCAGATCCTCTTCCACTAGGTGCTTATTGCTCCACTCATTTCATCTACTAGGTGCACAATGTCATTAATCTAAATTTCAAGATCTTCACCATAGGAATCATTTGGCTTGATAGGAAAAGGATGGTCACATGCTAAAGGCATTGATCAAAGGAGATCTGCATTTATTTCCTGCCTTGCATTTCACAGGTTCTTGATGAGACAGTGGGGAATTCATATCATCCCTTTGGTGGACATCTCCAAGGGTTGTCTTGCACACTGTGGATAGCAGAGATGCTTTTCAGCCMGCAGATTTGCAGAAGACAGTGGTCAGGCTGCCTCCTGAAGAGCACTTCATAAACTCTGCCTTGAGGACCTGGAGAGCACGTTAGACGCAAGGTTAAAGAAAGCAGTGAGGAAAATTCCCTGTAATAACTTGACCTGAAGTATTTTGCAGAGTAGCTGATGTACTGTTGAATTTATATTTGTAGCTTCTGACAAGCGACACCAAAACAATGCAAGSGAGAGTTGGCAGTAGCAGAATGAATGGCATGTCCACCTCAGCCACTGCAGTTCAAAACTTCATAAAGTCACTCAGGGCCCTCACCTGGACAGGTGTCCAGATCAGCGGAGGTTACATCCACCAACGCCAACAGGCACCTGAGATGCCAACAGGCACCTGAGGGTTCACAGAGAGAGCTCCAGTTTTCTCAACAGTGTAAACAAAAGTAAACATTAAACTCAGGACTAAAAGCTGAGGCCAGCCTGCTCCTGTCCTGGGAAGTAAAGGAACGAAGAGGAAGTAGGGCTGAGATGGAGACCTGAGGTTTGAGTTCTGGAGACTAGGTGCTCGGCAACTCCCACTGTTGCCCTAGCTCCTGCTCTTGCATGCTCTGTTTTTARGTATCATACAAGAGCTAGCTTTAAACTAGCTAACAAATATTGCAAGTATGCTAATTGAGACAGCAAGCACCTACCCAGGAAAATCTTCACACTTCTCTTCACCTCCTCTGAGCCATGTGCTGCTGCAGCTGCCCTTTGTATGGCAGCACTCTACTGTTGTGGCTACAGAGAAGACAGACGAGGAACAAGGGATGTAGTTCCATTAGTTACAAAATGCAAACAAATATAATCTTTTTGCCTGTCTAAGGTGGAGGCATATATATTTCTAGCCAGCCATTGCTTCTGAGGAAGAAAATCTTTGGATTTTCTGTTCTAGGGCACAGCGTTTTGATCAYTGCAGTTTGCCTATTGAATATTTATTATAATTTTCTGTATATTCCTGTGCTTGGCACAACTGAGCCTCAACTTGATTAGAGTTTTATATATCACCACTAATACAAACTATGTCCTAACAATACTTGTGATAATTCATAGTGATAGAAATCATAGATTTTCAGTTAAATCGTAATAAGTTCAATAGAACTAAACCCAGATAATCTACCATTCATTCTATTATGATGCTTGCCTGCCATGGTAAGCAAATATAAAAATCTGCTTATTCCAAAAAACAAAACAAAACAAAACAAAACAGGCTATCTTTCCAAGGAAATCACTCCTCCTTTCTGCCTCTCCCACTGCCTATACTGCCTCTGATAACCTAACAGCAGAGAAAATATATAAGAATTCAAACTAGGTCTTCCTCGGAGGGATGCAAAGGACAATCCAATGAATAATGCTGTGGGAATGATTTGTAGCTTCCCCAAAGCGTGAGCTGATTTGTTATGAATAGAACTCAGCCTGCTGCTCTGTTAAAAGCCAGACCTATGTGACTGATTTTCTTTTAATGCATTTATGGTAAAGAATGATCCTACATCTGATTGTGTGACCAATCACTCTGACACATACAGCTGATATTTTACCTGTGCAAYCATAATTCTACACATACCAACAAAAGAAAAGAAAAAAAAATCCATGTCTTAGATGACTGCCTTACTTTCTCATTTTACTAGTGCAAAGGCCATCTGATTCATACTCTTTAAAGACACATCCGTTGAAAAGCAGCATTTTGGATAATAATTTTAAGATTATATTTATAATATGATTTAAAAGGGTATCATACATGGATTTTGACTAAAGAGACTACTTATTGGGAAGATAAGATCTGGTAAAAATATTCTGAGATTACATAATTGATTTTTGGATGCACTTATTAATTAATGCGGGGGAAAAAAGCTTGTAATTTGCCCAGAGAAACCAAATATAAGCAAGATGGAGTTTTAAGTTTCAGGGCAGAAACACAGTGTCCCTGGAGAACTAGGGGAATTTAGATCCTAATTTAACAAGTCATCTCTTCTCAGAGTACTTAAGTACAGCCTTAAGTCTCAGGATCTGAATGGAAATTAYTTGGCACAATACAGTTAAAATAAGCCTTGTATTATCCCTGCTGTCCCAGCAGGCCCTGCTGGCCTGTTTGTGCAGATGCCTGAAGCAGTCCTCCTATCTCACTGCTTTGTAATAACTACTGTCCCYGTCCAGAAAGGAAAATGTATCTAGCATAACTGGCCAAAGATGTCCAGTACTTTTATAACAATATCATCCAAGAAACTTTYTTTTCTAAGAAATCACGGCATTTCCTTTTGCCCAGACATGCAAGGTGCTAAGGAGAAATCCCTCACTATGATTTCCTGAAATCAGATAACAAAATATAATGGCATGATTCGTACAGATTTTGGGAAGTGAATCTCAGCAAGGTTTGTTTTAGGTGAGGTTCAGATATAATTGAGGTCATTCTTACAGTAAAGTCAAAGTTGTGTAGCTTGTTTTATGATACTATTCCATGAAACATTTCCTTGTMTATCTGTTTTGATCCTCTTTGCTGCTTCATAATTAACTGATCTTACTGAATGAATATACTATCCAGTACACTCAAAATCTACTCTTCCCCATCCATGATCATTTGTATGTTCTACTCTAGTATCAACCATTTGCCAGACAGAGCCACTCTCACCTGACAGCAGCATTTTAACAATGTTGTTTCTGATTTGTAAAGGTGGGAAGACATTGCTGTAAGGCACCTGATATGAGTATCACATGTAAACAGCCACTATATATATATATATATATATATATATATGTACACACACTATATATATATATAGCATAACTATGCTATTGCAGGAAGTCCGGAAGAAGTCTGCACCGAGCGTGCGTGTGCACGTGAACAAACTAGGACTCCAGTGGTAATTCTCCAGGGATACGTTTACACTGGAGGTRTAAACACAAAGGTGTGCACCAAGTGTTTAGTATTATATCTAAGTTAGCTAATAGCAAACCGATAATAATAGGATTAATGTTGCGGGAGAGATGATGTTACAAAGCACACTGCACTGCCTCTGGCTGCGAGCTCAGATTGTTCGCCCACACCGACGTCTGCTGTCATATTCATAGCTTAGGCAAATAACTCCTATTAATTTCAAAAGCAGTTAGATATCTAAAAGATTTTTGAAGATCTGACCTATAAAGAGTTTTGTAAGACACGAGGCTGGAGGGGGACGTGACTGTTTCTCATTCTCAGGTAGCCACACGCCTGCAGAGCAATGAAATGGTTAATTGGAAAACTCTAAGTGACAAGTGGGTCACGTGCAAGAAGAAAAATGCAATCAACATTTGCTAATTTTTTTAAAGGAGAAAAATCCTTTGACATTAATCTCCATGATTCATAAGAAATGGAGGCAGACTGGCAAAGTTTAAAAGATTGAAAATGATGCCCATGGCCTTCTGGAAAATCTGATTACAGCTCCAATGATCGATGGATTGCCATTAGCAGAAGGAAAAAAATTTCAGAAATTGAGCCAAGTAAATCAAGAAAGACCTTTCGAGTTTACAATGAACACTTTAACATGATTCAAAAGGTGTTTTAACCAAGATTTCATTTTCTGTAAATATATGTTGCTTTCAGAATATGAACTATTCATTTCCATGAGTCCTTTTTAAACCAGGCTTTCATTTGACCTGAAAAAATGCTCAGCTTTGCCTGCCATGTTTTCAAGGCTTCCCTTGATTTACATCAATGACATTGGGGGACTTCAGTTTCTGTGTCTAAGATCTGGCAGAAACTCTYCTCCTTTCAGCTATAGGTGGGTCAGATGCATGAAAGATAGCTGAAACTTTCATTGTGCATTTGCTGGATTCTTTTCCTTTTCTTTCTTCATACCTAAAATCATTCTTTACATCAAACAAAAAAAGTAGTTTCAGCTTCAGCAAAGCATGCCATGAATTGCAGTCATGACTGGCAAACTCATCCCACTGGAAAATAAAAAGCAAAGTTAAAAATAACTGAAAATCCAGAAAAAAGATTGTTCCAGCATTGTAATGATGTGATAACCGGTATGTATGGTTCACTGGCTGAATTGAAAAAGAAGGAAAATTGCTTTTATTTTAGGAAAGTATTTAATATATTTTTTAAAATCATAGAATTGAAAAATAGACTTTTTTTTTCATTTTATCCTAAATTAAATAGTTCTATCTGGTTTTGAGTTTCAAATACACAACTTTTCTTTTTTAGAATGGAGAACATCTCAAAAAAATAGACTTTTGATTCAAAACACAGTGATGTTTCTCTTTGACAAGAAAAATAATATATTATTTTGGTTAACTGAGAGAAGAGGGACATCCTGCAAGTCATACTACCCAAGCAAGAGAAACTATCTCAGGCTGAATTACAGCTAATCTATGAATGTTTGTCCTAGCCTCAAACCAAGTCCCACTTGTACCGTTTTCTTTCTTTCCCCATAGTGTCAGTATGTTGTGCCTTTTCCCTCTAGCTCTGAACTGAAGTCCGAGGTCTGGCACAGACCACCTGGACCAATCATCCACTCCATGTCTCATTCTATTTTTTTGTTGCAGAAGAAATTATCCTAAGATTGCAAATAATATTCTAAGAGTTATAATGGAGAGCTACTTCCTTGGGGTTTTCCATCTGAGATCAGATGCTTTTCTACAACATCTGCTTTATGTCCATGGCCAGAGGTTCTCTAAGGTGTCTCAGAGAAAATGTAAAGAGCTTTAAAGTGAGTTTTTGATATATTTGAATGTATTGCCAAAGCCTAGACAATGTACTTGCCAGAAATACAGTGGCCACCCATGAGAAAACTTTAAATCAAATGTACCACCAAGGTAGCATTTGAGAATTTCTAAATTAGATCAGATTATACAATGCAAACAGAACAGAAACAGACAACCTCTTCATTTACTAGGCTTCTTAGGGACCTGTCTGATGTACATAAATGAATTATGGATAAGATGAATTCAGTTTGTTTTTTTCCTTATACAGTGTAATGGAGTTTTCTGTTGATTAAGAAATTGAGAGTGGCCTAGGACTAATTGGGGAATAGGATTATAAAGAGGTGATGGCATGTTAGGCTGCTACATGGATAGATTCATTCTCAGAGCGGTACAGTAGTGAGCATTAGAAGGCCTGACCAATAACTGCACTCAGCCCCCTTCTCTCTGCATGTTCACCATTCACTGTAACTCCCCCTGTCCTCCCCAAAGTGGATAATCCAAAACTGAGATTTTAAACTGTTCCTCCTTGTGCTGATGAAGACCTAGCTATGATGAAAAGGCTCCAAYAAGAAGTCCCATGCAAAGCCTTTCCCCTCCTCCTCCCTGCACTTCTTGGCTGGACCATCCTTTACCTCCCTGGTGGGGATTTGAGGTGGTATCCTGCAGGCTCAAAAGCAAATTTTTTCCCTCACTCTTGCAGAGGGCCCCTGGGAACATTAACTATTGTCATCATGAATTGAGAGATGGCCTTTCCTGCAAGGGGGCCACCAGAGCGAGTGATACCATCAGAGCTTCCACTTGGATGAACCTATTAAGGAAGGTTGGAGCAGCTTGGTGCCAGCTTGCTGGAAGCTAGATAAGTACCACTTGTTGAGTGCTACTTTTAATTAAGCCAAAATAGCACTCCAGTAATCATGGTACTGATGATATGGCAATTTGCCAGCTTCATTATACYCGAGAACATATTCCTAGCTGTGTCCTAGATTTCTCTTCATGCACCTGTGTAGCAACTAGCATCACCCCTCTTCATTTCCAAGGAGACTCTGCAATTCAGTTTTGTTAAGGAGTGGTCTGGAACAGCAGCAGCACCAAGAAGTTGTTGCAGAGTCAGGTCTATTAGCTTGATGTGCAGGACTCAAAACAGAATTTTCTGGCTGGTCACTACAGTCTTTTATGACATTTTAKAAGGCACACCAGGGTTCCCTAAAGTGATTTGACTGATTGAGGCTTGCCTGCTCCTACCAACCTGCTCAAGTACAGTGTACACAGCTAGGGTTTAAAAAGCTAACTAGTAGTTGTCTATGAGAATCCTTAGTCAAGATGACACCATTTCCAGGTAGCCATTTCCCTTATTTCTGTGGAGCGTTTGACTGGAAAAGCCTGTGGTCCTGAAATGCTGGACCTATACAATGATCCCTTCCTTTAGGCATATTTACATTGGCTGGTGAAAGCAACTTCAGAAAAGCACTCCAGACCAGCCCCACAAACAACATAGTCAGCCAGCATAAAATCCWGCCTCTAGAGGACATCCTTAGCCCAGCCAGGTACCACACAGTCAAAGCCCACARGGTGGGTTAATACCTTCTCAGTCACTCTCTGCAGGCACTCTCTGAGCTAGGCTTACATAGGGGTAGGAGAGGAGGTACAGCACCCTCACAGATTGTCTCTTAAGCATTGTATAGAGGTTACAAACAATTTTTCAATTAAGTTCAGCAAAAAGACCTCCTGGCCCACCTAGTCTAGTTCCTGCAGTTATGGATAACTTCTGTGGACAGAACACCATCATTAAAGATGTGTTTTCCCCCTTATGGGGCATGAACTCCACAACTGCACTGGTCCAGCGTTTAGAAAACACTTCCGTTATAGATCCGTTACACCTGTTTGTCTATGGGCTAATATCATCTTTCCAAAATCTTTCTCTTCCCTATTCGACTCACCCAGTGTTAGACAACATCATCCCTTGCATGTAGTGCTTTTATTTACTTGAAGTATTTTTAATATTGCATATTAATATGCAATGACAAAGTATTGTAAAACAATACTCTCTCTAGTAGAGAAGTCTCACCAACAGCACCTGACACAACATTTATGTAGTCACAGCATTTATCGGCCTCTGTAAAAGAAAAGAATCTCACTRTGTTTACGTGTAAAAGTCCCTACACTCTCAGACTTGTAATCRTTCTGGATTTGCAATCTTCAGCACTAATTCAGAATTAAGAAGAAGAAAAAAAAGAAATGAAAACAATTAACTAGATTGGCCACAAGGCTAGGTTTAACTTGCCCCCTTTTGAGAAAGGCACTGCAAGACCTGCAAGGAACAGAAAAGTCAAGGTCCAGTTAGGCCTGTTTGTTTGAACATTGAGCTGGGTGTAATTCCTACCATCGAATGGAAACAGAAAAGAGAAAGAGAGCCATAAGGAGGCTTCTTCATCCTTAACAGGGCAGACAAACTCATTATGAACAAGACCGCTGTCTTTGCACAGCCCAGCCTCCCCCTGCCGTGGACGCAGTAACACCTCTAAGGGGAGGGTGCACCAGGAGGTGCAGCTGGCATTTCACAGCAACAAAATCCGGGTGCTGTTCCTGATGGTGCTGCTGATCTCCAGCCTGAGCTTTGGAGATTCCCTGTGCCTCACCTTCGCCTTCACTAAATGGTATAGGTACACTCACCTCTTTTCTAGACTATTTTGAAATGTGCTGGAAAAATCCAGCAATATTGTACCATAGCCAAGTATGATAACATTTTTTTTCCCCATTACCTTTGCGTAAACTTGCCTCTGGTGTACTACATCAAAAAACAACTATAACTTGTACTTAATGCAAGTGTAATTGTTTTCTCATCTCCTGGCATATAGGATTCCAGCACAATTTAAAGAAAAATTCAGGGCATTTGGGATTAGGGCTATAAAGAACTTCTTTCCACACTTGAAATAACCCTTCCCCCATCTGCTTTAATTTAAAAGCTGCTTAAAACCCATTTTCAAGTTTCCAGAGCAGTTATAAGGTGTTTTAACACACATGAAGCAAATGAAATTATTTTGTAATGAAAGTCTTGTCATACATCATTAGGATCTTCCTCCTACCTATAAGGCCATTTAGGAARCTGAATAAATCTAGCCAGCTTTATAGCTGTAAGAGATGGTACATTAAGCTTGCTGGTCCCAGAGTGCCTGAAAAAATCCAAACACCAGAACTCTCCAAGTCCAGGAGATTTTATTTTCTAACTTCCAAATGTTGCCAGGCAGAGATCTTCAATAGTTCATCCTCAGTAGGCAAATGGGAGCAGAGGCCTACAATCTTTAAAGGGCCAAAAAGCACACCAAAAGAGAGAGGAATTAATAGTGAAATCACTTCCTGAGTAAACTCAAATCACATCCACGCTGCTGTTTCTAAGACATAGAAATCTGGTATTAACAATCCATATTTAGTCATGGTCCCCCGCAGAGTCAAAGCCTGCTGTAAACTACAAGCAGCTGTAGTCTGCTCTCAGATGTCACGCAGCCTGGGATATTGCCACCCCTGACGTGAAGACCTAACGAACAGGGTGATACTTACAGTATTTACTGCCTTCCCCTTCCAGCTATGAGAGTATGACTACTTTTGAGGCTGCAGCATGAGCTAGTCACAGAACTGCTCTGCATTAAAAAGCTGGTTACTGTATCCATGGCAGTATATATAAACAGAAATAGAGCTTTGGGGACTTAGATTTTTAATGAAAAAAATTGTGGAAAACAGACATTCTTAATAAAAATACCCATGATCAAAATCCSCTCCCCTCCTTTTTTGTGAAGACACTTTTATTGGAATGACTTTCTAGTATCCCAGCTGTATATCAATCTCTGAATCAGACAAACTATTTTCATTCTTGTTAGGCTACCATCATTTTGCATTATCCCAGTGTAAAGGATGTAATCAAACTAATRCATTTGTCAGTTTTGATGCTGGTTCTGTGACATTTTGCTTTTTGCTCTGCTTGAAACCTGACAGTTGCTTGGTTTCTTTCGTGT
Organism: Rhea americana; assembly: GCF_003343005.1. Taxonomy (NCBI): domain Eukaryota; kingdom Metazoa; phylum Chordata; class Aves; order Rheiformes; family Rheidae; genus Rhea; species Rhea americana. The sequence continues at coordinate 2,354,045 of NW_028185084.1, read as the reverse complement.
TTCTACTGCAGCTAGTAGAACAACAATTTTCAAAGCCCTCTGACTCCCTCTATTAGAGAGAGGAAAATATATATGCAGATTTCAGGTGGAGTAAGTTTCATGTGCTTTTTTTAAAAAAAAAAGTAGTAATTACAAACAAACAAACTATACAGTGACACATTCATCTTTGCAGTCAATTGAATTTGATGGGTTGCCTGCTCTGGTATGTAGGGGTTTGTGTGAGGGCCAAGTGTGTAAGCTGACTCAGTTTAAAAAAGCAGTGAGTAATGGACAGAAGACTACCACTGTTTCACAGCAATCACTAACAGAAACACCATTAATTAACTTTGCAGTCATGATTTCCATTTGGAATATGTTGCAGCTCTTGCTCATTTTGTATTATTTAGTGTTTGCCTACATGCACAAATGCAGGTTGAGAAAGACATTAAAGAGCAGTAGTGCCCAAACCACTGTATTTCCCTTTCTTCAGAAAGTCATTGGCTTATGTTTAAGYTAAACCTTGTGATTAGCTTACTAAATGGCTTGCATTTTGTTACAGAGACTTCTATACTCCTAAACCAGGGTGCAAGGCATAGCTGAGCCCGAATCCTCTGCCAGCTGACTTCAGTGCACACACATCACTCCTTCTCACGTGCTTGTGTCCCTGCAAAGGAAACATGGTACACAACTTGCATGGCTGCTACCCAGACAGGGTCTCCATTTCACACAGTAAGGAAAGAAGGACTCCTCTGCAGAGTACTCTCACAGATTATTTRCTATAAATGCACACTTGTATATCTCTGACTTTCTAGACTGCCAGTGTGATCTCCATGTTCCTTGAAGCTACTCACACAATTCTGCTGGGATGTCAAAAATGCTTCCTCAGCCTCCATCCACCTACATAAGATATCTCCTTATGTATTCAGATCCAAGTCTTCTGAAACTGGTTTGCATTGTTCCTTTTTTTTTTTTTTTTTTTTTTTTNTTTTTTTTTTCCCCAGGGCAAAATGAACCTCTCTTCCTGTGACAGAAGCATTACCTTCATTACCTTAATATTCATATAAATGCTATGAGGTTAAAGTTAATCTCAAAGAAGGAGCTGAGTATATTGTGTCCTATCAGGTGGCCAAGTACTGTCAGTGCTATTGGCTCTATCTTACTTGAAGAGCAAGCTCCAAATGTCCATACAGGGCTGTGCAATAGCTGACCCCTCCTAAGAGGGCTGAGTAGCAGTGTACTCAGCTCTAACTGGGCTGAGTCTACCAGTATCTTTCCAGATACTGGAGGCACCAAGCATCCTCCAGATCGACCTTTTGGAGATCTCAGGAGCATGGYGAAAGGTTGCACATGAGCGTGAAACAATGTGGAGGAAGATGAGTCCAGTCTTCAGTAGAAGTTCAAACCACCAACCTTCTCTGCCAGTGTACTGATCCTAAGGCACCTCAAATAATGTGAACTTTAGCCAAAACACAACGTGTGGCAAAAGAGGAGATCTATTTCCCCCCTTCCCTTTTTTAATAGGAAATGAGTAAATAAGAGAAGGGTATCAGACACAGGTTTGCAGTGGAGAGTTTTAAACTGAAACTAGATATCAGTTTATTCATTTTCTGAAGCTGGTGATGTAGAGAGTAGGACGAAGATAGAGGAAAGAAGGTATGTTTGGTCCTTATAGACTAAAATCCCTTTAGCACCTCGTTTGAGACAGTGAAAGGGAAAAGTCTTGTCTTTGACAGTAACTGTTTGGGTCAGTAACTGAGCTGTCATTCTATTTATGAAAGTAAATACAAATGTATTCTTTGCAAAACAATTAATCTCTTAACAAACAAAACTCTTCTAACTAATGGTCATCTTATGTATGAGCATAACAAAATATTCCCTGCTTCTTGGAGGCTCAGTTGGTGAAAAATGGTTATTTGATTATCTGTAAACAGAATGGTCTTTTGCTCATCCCTTCTGTCCTGATGTTTAGGCAGGAAGATTTGGGCCTGTGTAATAAATATAAGACAAAAATTTCCCTTCAAATGCATTGAGCTGTACACAGTGGGAGTTCAGAGAATAAAAATACCTAATTAGGCACTTATTTTTTAACCAGAGTAACCCATTTTTGGTGTCCTAGAACACTCAGTACTTATCTACGTGTGTTCTGTAGGTTTTACTGCAACAGTCAAGTCACTAACATCCAAAATATTCATTTAACTTAGGCCAGTTTTCTTTTACCTTTCCTTTTTCTTTACAGTTGAGAAACTGGAGAACCCGCTCATCCACTCCACTCCACATAGATGGCACCACTATGTGATGGTGCATGACATTTACTGTGTCCAGCTCTGGGCTCCCCAGGACAAGAGAGACATGGAGCTACTGGAGAGAGTCCAGCATAGGGCTACAAAGATGATCAGAGGGCTGCCCTAGCATCTGCCCTAGGAGGAAAGGTTGCGAGAGCTGGGCCTCTTCAGCCTGGGGAAGAGAAGACTGAGGGGGATTTTGTCAATATGTACAAGTACCTGAAGGGAGGGTGTCAAGGGAATGGGGACAAACTCTTTTCAGTTGTCCCATGTGACAGGACAAGAGGCAATGGGCAGAAATTGAAGCACAGGAAGTTCCGCCTGAACGTGAGGGGGAATTTCTTCCCAGTGAGAGTGACGGAGCACTGGCACAGGTTGCCCAGAGAGGCTGTGGCGTCTCCTTCTCTGGAGATCTTCAAGGCCTGCCTGGATGCAACCCTGTCTAACACGCTCTAGGTGACCCTGCTGAGCAGGGAGGTTGGACTAGATGATCTCCAGAAGTCTCTTCCAATCTTACTGATTCTATGACAATCTTCTTATATTCCCCACAAGTAACCCTGTGACCACATAATGACATGTGACCATGCTGATTACAATCCCTATGATAACATACGGATAGTGTACCCACTCTAAACAGTGTACCCTTGCTCTCAACAGCTCTCTCTCAACTTTCTTAGATTTAATATTGAGCTTAAGGTTTAGCTTTATTTTTATTATTATTTTAATCTTCATTTTGGAGGTAGAAACAGATTAAAACATTAGTGATAAACAGCTAAAAAGACAGGGTCATTGAATTTTGAGGGTCCTTTGTTCCAAAGCCCTAGTAGATGAAGAACTGGATACTGCTACAGGAAGAGATTTCCTTTTCCAAAGTCAGCTTCAGAGAACGAAATTGTAAAGCTGCTCGGATAGTCACTTCACAAACAGGAGTAGAAAGTATCCAAGAAAAAGTCCTCCTTTTGCCATTGTATCACCTCCCTTCACTGTATTTAATGTTTGTTTTCTACGAGGAAATACCATATAAGTAAACCTTCCCAAATATCACATGGTACAAAAGTATTGCTGTTTCATGGGAGACCATTAATGATAAACAGATTTGCTTTTAAATATGGAAATAGCAGTAGCGTCCCTTTCTCTGCCTATTCATTAGATATTAAATTGAGCAGCAGATACTTCACAAGTGACTGCTAGGTATTTATTGCATGTTATACAGCAATGCTTCTTTTTGTATACTCTAGCAGTAAGAAAGCATACCCTCAAGCTGTACCTGATGTGCAAAGAGGACAGACGAAACGCCCCAGGGCTGCAGTTATCTAATGAAGCATTGTATGTCCTGGTGGAATACATGACTGTAAATGCTCTCTCTGATCAGCCTTGAAAATTTGTCCAGACCATTGCAGCAGCTCAAGTCTTGGTTTAAAAGTCTCTTACAGTTTAAAAAAAGCCCCAAAATAAACCTCCACAAAACCCGACAAATTACAGCAGCTTACATATACACCAAATGGATGAAAGCCCAGAGAATAGTAGGTTTTGAACATCTACTGGAACACAAAGAGAAAGCTTTTCTGYTTTTATGCTCAGCTCCTGAGCCTAACAGACACCATTGTGCTAAGTAGCATGGAAGACACAGTACCAATAGACAGCATCTGCCCCAAAGAATTTATAAACCAACATAAATGGACAAAGGRAGGAAGACAGGACAAGTTTCTCATCACAATCAGTGCCTGAACTTATAGGAGGCTTGCAGAAACACTTGTGTACCCAAAAGTATGCCTTTTTCTTCTCCAAATACACAAACTGCTAACAATGAAATTCCTTCTGTTGGCAAACTCTGTTTGGCTTATAGCAGCACATGATCTTGGCTACAATAACATTATTATTATAGTTCAGAGAATATCTGTATTTACCTAAATTTGATGCTAAATAAAACAAATCTGGTGAGAACACCACTACTTAAATTTTAGCATGATAGTGAAGACGCTTTCTTGTCACCGTGCTGATGGTCTCTGTGTTAGACATTAGCACAGAAAAGGTTTTCCCTGACCTAGCTTGGAAAACTAATCAAAGCAGGGACAAAGAACAGGTCAAAAGYGGTTCAGGCGTGACACTGACAATATACATAGGTATTTCTGAGTCTTTGTATTTACTAGTTGAACATGAAGTAGGTATGGTGACCCTGCTCTCCAGAGAGGCATTGTGCTTTCTTTAGTGTAAGTGTTGCCTTTGAAATCATGTCAGTGACTGTAATAAAAGCACAGTATTTTAAACATTGAACTTGAAATGTGTCCAGATCACAGATTTGTAACAGCTGCACTAAGTGAGATGCAACATTTCCTAAAAGACCACTTTGAAAAGACACAAGAAAGGGAAGATGGGAACATGCTCACCTTTCTTCTCACATCCAGATGCCATGTCAGGGTGCAGCAATGGAAGTTCTCAGATAGAGAAAGCAGATTATAGCACAAAAACAAMCAGAGAAGTAGAGAGAGAAGTCTCAGTCCCATAGGGAACAAGGGTTTGACAGCAGCTCTATCATACAGCATAAGAGCAAGCTAAGGGAAAATGAAGCTTCTTCTCTCAAGGCTTCATAAATCCTTTCCACAACAGGTGCTTGTAGCCAAGCTAATAAGGAGAGAAGGGAGGAGAGAGAAAAAAAAGACAGAAGGAGCAGGTTGGGGGAGGATGAAAGCTGCCCTGATTGCCAAAATGTTTTACTACAGCTCTAGCAATATACATTAGCTGTAGTCCAAGATTCACTATGATATACTGGAACTGTCTGCTTATTAATTTTTTTTCATATTACAAAGCTTTTATATTCTTGCTGTTGTTTAAAACTCAGGAAGAGGGAGTTAGGAAAGAGACTGAAAAAGGTTAACAACATAGTTTTGCAAATGTTTATAGGGACTTCCTCCTGAGCAAGATGAAAAGAATGATTGTATCTGATTAGCAAACAAATTACAGCCTCCAGCTGTAGCACATTATGCTTTTAGCCAGGCTGTGTCACAGGAACAGCAGAGAAACCTCCTTCCAAAATGAGGATTACACGATAGCTTATTGCTTACCTAGAGGTCTAAACTATCCCTCTGTTCTAAAATACTTACCACACTTTTGTTCCATAAGCTGCTGCCCTTACTGAGCAACTTGTTAGTGACTGAGACACTCATTTATGTATCTGTCTGATATGAAAATCCATTTTCTTAAAAATAGTTGTTTCTCCTAAGACTTTTACTTCTCATATGACACACACCTATGGAACTGATTAATGTAGCTGCAAGATAGTTATTGCCTGGGTCAGCTGATAGCCCACCTCACTCCTGCAGCATTGTTTGTATCATGGCCAACATTCAAAATGAGGAGATGGTGTGACAAATTTCCTAAAACAATTCATAATTTAAGATTTATTCCCCTTGCGGCCTCATAGTACCAGACAAATGATTCAGAAAAGTAGGCCTCAGGGTTACAAGGAATACTAATCATTAGACTAATGTTTTTGGTCAAGTTAAATCAGAAAAAAAAAAAAAAAAAAAAAAAAAAAAAAAGAGGAAAATGAATCAATATTTGACTCAAAGAACCACTATGTATGAGCCTTTGTCAAGCCTGACTCCTCTGAACTATCCAAAGGTCTTCAAGATGACATAAAAATGTTCTGTTACTGAAAAAGGCTCCCCAGGTTCGGGAGAGGGAAGGATGGACAAACAAGGCAGCTTGTCCCATATCAACTGTTTTATGAAATTAGCAATAACATATTATGACATCTGTCAACATAGGGGAGGCCAGAATCTCAGCTTTTGCTCTGATCACCTGCATCTTCCAATTGGAATTACTGCAGGAATAGTGGAAAATGATGTGCTGCTGAAGACCAGACACAACCTTGCCAAGTAATCAGAGGAAGCCTAGAGCCACTGGCAGGTGCATGAAAGACAAATGAGCCTAATAGACTACTAAGAGAATTAGTGACAGACTATTAAGCTCAGGTCCCTAGTGGTATGTAGGTATTTAAAAATCAGAGGGAATTAAGAATCTAAATATATGTGTAGCTTTGTGTCTGCAGATTAGATCTATATATTACAATTTTCAGAACCATTAGATTGGGTCTGGATTRCCTTTAGAAATTCAAATGAGAAAATAAAAAGTGAAGCTCCTTAGAGCTTTGCTTCCCACAGAAATCTGCCTTCACTTGGGGCAATATAGCTTTCACAAAAATTTACTTTCTTTCCCGAGATTCCAGTCATCCCATAAACTCTCTCAGAAATTCTAGGCTTCATCTTGCTCTGGCAGAACTGAGACAATTTTTCTAGCCTGATTCTGTTATTTTGCTTTCTAGACAGATTTTGGATATTCAGAGGAACCACAGAATACAGTAAGAATGGTAGGAAAAAATATTACTGTTTCCTGAAGATTTTAAAGTATTCAGTTCTGCAGATGAACAAATATGCCAGAAAATGCATGTGGGCATTTGTGTGATCTTAACAGAGGAATGGCTGGGGAAAAGATTATGTAAATAACAAAAAATGATAATAAAAAAGTTAGATGATCGAGGTCAAGTCTATTTCCTTACTTATTTCCCTGTTTTGGACTAGTGTTTATTCTGGGAGAGAGAAAAATAAAGGGAGAGGAGGAAGAAAAGAATAAACAGAAGTAGTTTGTATAAATGTTGTAATAATGCTATTCTCATTATCACAGAGCACATCTGTCAACTCTATCCATTTCTTCTAGATGAGGTGGAGAGACCTCTGACATTTCAAATGCRTCACTCTAATCAAATCCCTATCCTCTTGAAATGGTTTCTAAGACTGCATTATAGAGCTATAGAAATCCATGAATGAATAATACTTTGGAGAACACTACGTAAAGAAGCGGGGGCAGAACTGATATAACTGGGTTCACCAGCATTATAAAGTGAGGGAGTCATTAATCCCAAAAGATAAAGTATTTTCAGCTCTCCACCTTTGAGATCTGTGTGGTTTTAGGCAGAAGCTACTCATTGTGTTCTTATCTACCACTGCAGAACAGTGAAATTTTCAGCACTTCTCACTGTGTTGCACTGTCTGGCCAGAGAGTCAAAGACCRTGAGTTTCCTGAAGGTCTGAAGAGCTTTTAAAGGCAGTTGTCAGTCTCAGTTTTTCAGCTGGTAGATTTATCTAGCTTTCTGCTTTCACAGCCCTCAGTAACCACTTTTCATTTTATCTCTCAGTCACCCAGCTTCTGCTGTCCTCTGATACCTTGAAGGAAAAAACTATGAGGAGATATTACTGACCTCACCCAACATGCAAGTCATGGTCTAGTACCTCAAACTATTTAAGGGTTACATTTGATTGTTCAATTACAAGCTCTGTTATTTGCTTGTTGTGAGATTTTGTATTCCTCTTCAGATACAATTCACTTCGTTTGTGTTTTGAGTTTAGCCACCAAAACATGTCTAGACTAAACCAATGACATAGGCTTTTACAATCTACAAGAGGTAAGCACATACATAAAATCGTTAATCCTTTCTATTTTAGGACTCACTCTTTTGATACATTCTTTTGACATATACTCCATTCCTTCCCTCTTTCCCTTTCTCCATTAACTACAGAGAGATCCTAGAGGATAAGTTTAAGTGAGGATTCATCTTATCTAACTGAAACTGTCTAGAAGTTATTCACCTAGACTCCCTAAATGGTCACTGAGAATAATAAGAATCCCTACAGAGCAATTTATTCCTTCTGTCTTAAGCAAACGTCAGAGTGGAATGAGCAACCCTCTGGAAGCCCCTGTACCTTTCTGCTGACTGTTGAGGGAGTCTAAGGGTTTAATATCACTTAGTTTTAGGTGTTTAGCATATAAGGGTAGAGCAGAGTATTTAAATTTGCATTTTAGTTAATACCATCTGTAGAGCAACAATGCCAAGAAATGACAAAAGCTGRTAACAAAGGAGATAAAAGAAAATAAAGTCAAATAGAAAGTAGTCTAGAGTCATAAAAAACAACCAAAGGGACTCTGAGAGGTTATTTAGTCCATTCCCACTCTCAATTCCTGATCAACAGAAATAAATCGTGTAACAATAAGGAGTTTGCTGTGAACAGTTACAAACATTATATTGCTATYCTCTTTGCTGCTGTCAGCTGAGACAATATCACTCTAGAATATTGATCTACATTTTTTATTCTGTGTCTGGAAGCAGAATACTCCAGATTTGCAGTACAAGCTAGAAAGAAAAAGAGGGAGGATCATAGAAGCATAGAATCAGTAAGGTTGGAAGGGACCTCTGGAGATCATCTAGTCCAACCTCCCTGCTCAGCAGGGTCACCTAGAGCATGTTAGACAGGGTTGCATCCAGGYAGGCCTTGAAGATCTCCAGAGAAGGAGACTCCACAACCTCTCTGGGCAACCTGTTCCAGTGCTCCGTCACTCTCACAGGGAAGAAATTCCCCCTCACGTTCAGGCGGAACTTCCTGTGCTTCAATTTCTGCCCATTGCCTCTTGTCCTGTCACATGGGACAACTGAAAAGAGTTTGTCCCTGTCCCCTTGATCCCAGCAAATGACTTCATGCTCTGTGGGCACATTGATTTCATCTGTAGTGCTACCAGGAGGCTAAGGATTTAGGAGAAATGCAGTTCTGATCAAGGAACTGATATGATACCATTATTTCTGCAAAAGAGAAACAAGTGAGAACAACTTTCTATGAAGAATTTCAAGCAAGAAGTTAAGTGCACTACAGCAAGACCAAGTTCATAGCTGAAGCAGGTCAACAGAATTCCAACTGGAGTTATACTGATTTATGCCAGTTCTGATTTGAGCTCAAAATATTTTAACAAAGTAGTGTCAGAGTGAAAACTTCCAGCAATGGGATCTTCTCCAAGAARAACTCACATTTAATTTACAACCTTACAACTACTGACCAGAACTGAGCCATAATTCTAAATCATGAGTTTGAGCCATGGAACTTCGTGGGAAATTTGAGAAAATAACTTTTGATGGAAAAAAGATTCTACAAGTCAGTGTTTTCCTACAGAAAAGTTAGGTATTTTTTTAATTTTAGTGAATTTTGAAAAATAATTTATGTATTTTCAGTCTTCTCAAAGAGTAATATTTTGATTTGCTGAACTATACTAACAAACTGTTTTCAGTCAGGGAATGGCAGTCTGTGATAAGCTCCATGACATTCATAGTKGAATTGTCACAAATTAAATTCTTCCCAAGAGAGAGGGTTCGTTGCCTCGACTATTTCTTTCAGGATATAATGCAGTTTCTCTGACCAGAGGCTTTGTTGCATTATGGGAATCACATGATTACAACTCTACAGTAAGAGCAATTTGAARTGTGCAATTACTATTCTTCTCAAGACCTATTTCATGACATCAGGTGGAGTTAGACACACACATACTCTCAATATCAGGGCCCTTGGACTCCTGAAAAGAAAATGGCAATTCCTGCACTCACCTTCAGGCAGACATCTTTGCAAAATGGAATATAAAGGAAAAGATTACATTTAAGTATGCTTTCTTCATAGGAGGTCCAATGATCCATCTTCCTCTCTTACGGTTAGGGGAAGTACATAAATCTTAAAAAATGACCAAAAAAGCTGTAGGAAATGCTGCTTGCCCTGTCTCTTCTTCCGAACATTTGACCAAGAGAGATGAAAAGAACAAACTCAGCATATTTATCAGTTGGTATAGTCATTGACCAATGTCAAAGACAGCCAAACAAATAATCTCAGTCAATGGTACCAAGACAGTAATGAAATAGGAGTCCTTCCTGTGTCTGAGCAGAGAGTAGGGTGAGGACATTTTCCTGGCAATCTTTTTTTTTTATGAGCAATGGTATCAAGTGGTCACTCAAGTGCTTGTTAGTTTTAAATAGGGATTAGATGAATGTTAGTGGTCTTCTGCTGCTATGGTTTAGGAAAATCCATTTATTCGATGGTATAATGAAATAAGAACACATCTCAGCTGCATGAGTTGTGGCTGGCCCTGAATGCTACTTTAATCACAGATTTGATCTCTGGAGGATAGCGGTGCAAGGAAAGACGGGGTCCAATGCAAAACACTCCTTACACTGGGCAAACATAGCATGATAAAAGCAGTTTATCATATATGAACACACTCTCCCTCAGGGCTGTACATGTACAGATGGGATATAGCAACTGTCTATCCTACAGTTGGATCTTGTCCCACACAAAACTCCTTGCTGCGAATTTTAAGCATGTTTTTATTCCAGTTCACACTAATTTTCAGAATAATATCATTCTGGAAGTCTTTTGACTGATCTATTTATAAGGAAAAGAGAAAGATTAATCATGTATACTACCTCAGCTCTTGACAGATGAGGGAAAACACCACTTGATCTCAGCTCAGTGGCTGGAAGCCCAACGTATGACTGTGCCTCATATCTAAAAGAGCAGTGAAATAGGAAGGTTTAAAAAGAAAAAAAAGAAAAAAGAAAGAAGAAAGAAAGAAAAGAAGAAAGCTTGGGAAAAAGGGAGTTCAGAACTTCTCCAAGGTCTCACCAAAGATACAGAGATCAGCTGGATTCATCTGCCTTTCATGAGAGGTAGTATTAACTGTTCTCTGTGAGGCTCCTRATTCTGATATGGGATATAGAAGACCTGGTGGGATCATTAGTAAACGCTATCAGTATACAGAGCATAAGAAAACTAGCAAAGTGTCTACCTAACRCTTTAGGTCCAGAGTAATATGAACCACTAAGCAAAACATAGGCACAAATGTTAAGATCTTGGCCTTACAGTATCTTTCTTTTCTCAGTCACTGCTGCGAGAAGTCTCCATAGTCCAAGTTTCTTAGTTGGCCTAAAAATCGTCTAACAAATGAGATAGTMGTGTGAGTAAACATCAAGTATCATTTGGATGCTCCTTCCTGCAATACTCCAATTTACCWGAAAAAAGAGTTTAGCTCTGCGATCAAACATACACAGCATCGTCCTGTGACTGCAACGGCAGTCTAGGTTCAGTTCAAACGCTACAAACTTGCTGGTAATATGGACAGGCCATTTCCATCTCCTATAGACACCTGACAGGTGGGCACCACAGTCCTTCCTTTGTGCTGTGTGTTCAGAGCTCTACAAGACAAAGACTCTAGGCATATACAGCACTTTACTATTTGAGACTTATTTTTTATGGGTCTTCTAGATACTCTTACATAGATCAGAACAAGGTGAGCATCTCAACTCTACACTGCAGAAATGTTTCCCTAATGTCCTGCAGTTTTTCAGCAGATGTTGCTGCTCTTCATCGTTATCAAGATGCTTCAAGTGAAGTTATTTTGGAAGAGCTCATATTGTATTAGCAAAATATATTTCAAGATTGTACAGAATATGACAAAATAGGCTATCTTGACTGTTCTGCAGCTAAGCCTTTGCAGTAGAAGGATGCCCTACAGGCAGCATGTCACCTATGAGGCAGTTTAAATTGGCTCACTGTTATATTCTTTTAGTTATGTGTAACACTGGGAGAGCTGATCAGGGAAAAGGGTGTCTGTTACCTATACTCTCAGTTGCTTAGTGCCTAGATCTATCTCCACATTCTAATGGAAGAAAAATATTGCTTCCTAGGAGAAAAGGCAGTGGCCTGAACGGCTACAAAAGAGTTTTATTTCTTGATTTGAAGAGTCCTAGTAAGATGACCAAAGAAAATGTGGTTGCAGCCTTCTCCAGTGAGATGGTTCATTTGGAGTAAATAAAGCTGCCAAGAAAATGATGAATTGAGTCAGTCTTGATCAGCCTCTTCAGGTTTCATTCTATTAGATATCCTCATTAATTGTTTTGTTTTCATTAAACATTTTAAGTACAAAAAATATTGCTAATGTTGGGAGGGAATTTTTGAGGGGAATGATTTTTTTTTGCAGAAAGCTGACTTTTTTCTGTCATTTTTTACATATCATGAAAAAGAATCAATTTCACATTTAAACCAACATTAGAGGAAATATTTGTAATATCCATATTAAGAAAGATGATTCCCTCATATTCATTCTTTATTGTACCTTTCTTTATATCCTTCCATATATACTTTATCAAGTCCTAGAGAGTTTTCTATGACTATTTCTTGCATGCTGAATTCCTAATTACAACTTGGGTTTTTTCAGTATTCTTTGTTCAGGAAATTTCTCAATTACTTAAAAAAAAAAAGTTTACAGATCTACAGCTATCTCCATAGCAAAAGGGAATATTATTTCTTCACATTTTACCATCTAAACCATTCTTAGCCATTCTACATTCATTATGGCAAATGTACTTTTTCAAGACCAGWTTGGTGAAAGGAGCCTTGTCAAGCTCTCAATGTGACTCCCCAGGTGTGATACTTTTTGCTAATTTTCTGGAAGAAYAATCCTCCAGCTCCTGACAATAATTAAACAAAGCCCTGCACAAATTCCTGCTGTGAAAACAGGATCAGACTTTACCCTTYTCACTGCTAAGAATAATATTACAAGCTCTTGTCTTTATCTTTTTAGATGCATTTGTTTAAAGCTTGCCAGTAAACTGTGATGTGAATGTTGTCTCCCACGAATTTCCACTGTGCACCAAGCAAAATGGTATCCAGAGAAGTAATAGTTTTAGGAGTGGCCCAATCCATCATCTTCCRCTTGCTGGCAAAAATCATTCTTTGCCTTTTCTCCTTTCTTCAGGGCTTGAGCTGGGCTCAAGAAAGTAGGCAGCCCTTCACAGAGGGAGGCTGCCAGATGACAAAGGCTTCGTCTGTGCTCCTGCCTAAAGGTTTTGCTCTCTGGTCTCCATGGATTCTACTCCAGTGGTCAAGGCCAAAGAAAGGTTACCTTAGAAAGATCTATAGAGCAGGGAAAGGCTCAAGCTGCAAACATCTACTTTTAGCTCCACCCTTGCAAAAATCAGGTCCTGCCACCCAAAGTCCTGTGAGAAAGCTGGAGTTGAACTCCACACCCTGCAAGGCCCCTTTGCTGCAGATCCTACTGTTGCGTGTTATCTTGTCCAGAGCCTGCAGGCACCCCTGCTTCCTAGTATTCTCATTTGAAAACTTGACTCAAGGACAAATTCATTTAGCTTTCCTTTCATTTACTATTACAGCCACTGTCACCCAAAGGGAAGGGGAATGCTGTCAAGAATGTAAATTTTTAATGTCTCAAATTTTTTTGGCTCAAAGAGGAAAAAATACAATACAAAAAGAATCATGAACAGCAAAGCAGAATTCAATAAACTTCAGAACACAGATAAGGAACATGGTGCATCATGGAGAGAAATATCTAGTGGCAGAATCTGAACTAGAAGACTCTAATGTTGCTGGTTTTCCTTCCTCAGTTGCAGCATGTCAGATGTCCTCAAAATCAAAATCCACGTTTCTGAGGTGGAGCTGGTTTGTTGCTGTCAGAAAGAATCTTCAAGCTAAGTGCTGTGCGATCCGATAAGGTGTAATGAGAGTGGAATGTTGTCTTTGCCACCTCTTTCTGACATATCTGAAAGSAGACTTTAACATTATCTCTTACGATGCTGCTATTTTCATTGCAGAAGCCTGGAGTTCATTTGATATTTTATCTTGCTCTGCTACTCTCTTTGTGTTGTGTGAGAGGAAAACAAAAGGGTTTCCACAGCAACTTAAAGATTCTCCAGAGAAGCAGAGAAATGATAATTTGTAACAGGTAAGTCACACCATTTGCAGAAAAAAAACTAATCCAAGAATGCTAATTTAGATTTTAGACCAAAGCTGAAATTCTTCTAGACATTGTGTAAAGTCAATTTATTTAATTTGATTAGTATTTGCTGGTGTCTGTACTGTACAGTTGAATTGGGACCATAATCTTTCCAGATGAGATTCCTAGCCAGGCTGTAATCCAAGAGAGAGAGGAGAATCAGGTTTCTCAAGATCTGCAGCCCAGTTTTAAAAGCAAGGGATAATTGGAGGCTTCCAGGAACTTTTACAAAAGTTCCTGCATGAATTTCCTATAGAGCAATCACCTTCCAGTCCCCATTTAAAGGCCCTCAATTTCATAAAATTGCTAAGCATCCTCCTAGTCCACTAACATGTGCTACTAGTCAGCTGCCCAATGACTGTTGCATTGTTATTGAGGATAACTAATGGAAAATAGATTTGATCCATGTATATGCCTGTTGGGAAGATGGATGTAGTTCTCAGTAGTTAGGCTAACAAACATGACTCCAGACAGCAGATAAAATAACCCTACGTTGTGGGGACATTTCTTTAATCGAAGTTTTCTTAACCACATGGCCATATCTATTTTACAGCAAAATATATTATATATATATTTTATATATATACACACGTATATATTCACATTATATATGGTTAAAAAAATTGTTGCAAGAAGGAAAAATCATGTTTTTGCCTCACATAGCTGGCCCTTCATCACACAACGCCAGCCAGCTGCACCAAGAACGTTGAATAATGAATAAATAATACACATGCTGTTTCTTATTAATTGTCCAGATACCAACAACAGTGGCACAAATGCAATATAACACGAGCTGCATAGCAGGAGAGTATGGTGAGTAGATCTATAAACTTCACTTAAAGTCCCTGACAGAAAATAGTAAAAATAATAATGACATCATCTGGTGAATGGGTCTCTCATGTGCATGAAGGTGACATTCCCAGTTCCTGATGACAGCTCCCAGGTGAAAGAGGGAAACAATGAAATTAAGTAGCAATAGACAGCAGAGAACAAATTCAAAATGCCACCTAGCTATGCTGTACAGATAAACCTTTCACTAATGGCACTAAACTCCCCATACTGATCACAGCAGAGCAGGTGGTTTCAGCCTCTTGCTGTTGTTATTARTTTGTCTTGAATGTGACAGACAGAATTAGATATTATATCCCCCTTTACACTTCTCACTCCCCCCTTGCATACGCTTGAATATGCCATTGCCTCTAAAGCTTACAAACCTGGTTCTAATCTGCATTCCCTAATTTGACAGCATACAATAACTTTCTCATAGCATATCTCAGACAATTATAACTGCCTACTGCCATTACAGTTCCTTGTAACGGTTTTGCGTGTTTTCCCTCTGAAAACCTCAGCAGGATAGGAACATACTTATTATCTTTCAATGAGAGGAAAAAATTGCGGCCCCTTTTCAGYAACTGCTTCATCTCCAATCCAGACTGCRTGGAGGACTGCAGGGTGGCAGAACAGAAAGCTAGAGCKCTCTTGGACCTCTGTCCTGGCCAASTGCTGTACAGTGCAAACCACCGCAGAAAATGATATTGAAAGGCTGCAAGTGTCCTAGGACCAGTAATGTGGAGAGAAGGCATTGCTGCAGGCCATAGTCTCATGAAACATCACACACAAAATCACAGAATAGGTAGCAGCACAGAGAGGAATCATACTAAGGATTCTCAGCTTCTGAGCTAGTTCTCCAGCAGGTTTACCCTTCCCTCTTTAAGGTGGGTATAAACTAACTTAAGGCTCCATTTCAGGACCTGAATGGGGCAAAGAAATCAGAATGAAAATTAAAATGTAGGAACTTCCATTTTTAGGCTGAAACTGTTTCCTGTCTTTGCTCATACACTTTTTTTTGTATAAATTTAGAAGAGATTAATTTGTAATAAAGAGGTTCATGAGGTTCATTCAGTGGAATTACTGGCTGGGAAATTTAGAAGAGATTAGAAGAGAGGCTTGCAGTGCAGTGTGGCTTATGTCACAATTTGCTGTTGTCTCAGGGGAGGCTAGCTGGTCAAATACAGTCGCTGGAATCTGGAAAAGGGGAATAATTTATGGCTCCCTACCGCAGCTTGTGGTTATGCAGGCCTTAAGTATGAGCAATCAATTTTCTTACTTCGGAGGGAAAAGMTATCATTGCAGCGACAAGGCGATTTGAAAACCTGCCTTCTACACACCACTGATACTGAAGACTGGATAGTGTCACCCTCCAAYTATGGGCAGTACTGCAGGCATGGCCCAGTCCTTCGTGAAGTCTGTGAAGGTTTTCCAATGAATTTCCTCAAGCAGGAAATCTTCAAAGACCTCCCCTTACATATGCCCATATTCCTCAGGCTCTTCAACRGTGAGCACAGTGTTGAACAGGAGAACAGGGAGAGAGAAGAAAAGTCATTATTGCTTTGCTATTTTACGCAAAGGCCCCTGTAGATGACAAGAAATCAGACTGATAAGTAGCTATGGCTTGTCTGGCAAACCCTAATTTCCATGGAAACCTGACCAATAGCCAGACTGTAACATGCCAGCATACAAGAAAAAGCTGTATATGGGAAGGGGGAATTGCAGTAATTTGTTTTTCTAAGCACCTCAGATGCTTGCTAGCCCTCTTATTAGCTTCTAATACTTTAATCCTAATTACACCCCTGTCCAATCAACTAGTTCTAATGAAAATGAAAGGTGGACCGAGGTAATGACTGCACAAAAATCAGGGGGCATAGAAGCATATATGATCCCAGTTAGTTGTTCATAAGGAGTGCTATATATATTAATATATCTGGGGCTCAGCCAGCCCTGTAGGCCATACGGATACATTTCCGTGGACTGAGGGGCCTCCTTTTGCTCAAAAACTAGATTGCAGCCTGTGTCTGCCAGAGTTGTAAGTCTGAAAAACACTCTGTAAAAAAACAAAGAGACAGAGTTTCTCCGGCCCAGGCACCAAAGGAAAGGAATTTGTAAAACATTTAGATTACAAATTTATAAGACAGAAGACTGCTTACTGATAGTTAACGATTGTTTTCAGGATTACAAACCTTTGTACACAAGTTTTGGACATTGATATATTTTAGAGAAACATCTAACCTATAAAGGGAATTATTATTTTTAATAAGAAAAAATGCAAGGATGTTCTACACTTTGGCTCATTTGCTGAACCAAGAAAAAGCAATATGGTACGGAAGAACAGTTATTGGAACAGAACAGCTCAAAACCAGCATGGAAAATCAGCCACTTAGCAAGTCTGGTAGCTAGCCAGCCAATGAAGGGCTCTCATGGCTAAAAATCCTGAGCAGTGATGGAATTCAGCACAGGATTTCTTTCTCACTTTTGAGTCCTAGTTTATAGACCTCAGGACAAGGTTTGCTAAATTAGGCTATAATTCCTCCATTACAAAATGTCATCTTAATGGTTCTGATCTTTTGGAAGACTTTTAGCAGATTAGAAGGTGATGGGATAGGGGAAAAGATTTATTGCATGCTCAAAGCCATGTGGTAATCCAAAGGGATTTATAGACAGTACAGGCTCTTCACTACTTTTGCTGAACAAGAATGTGAATTATTTGATTCTGATAATATGAGAATCCTCTTACAATACAATATGAGCCTGACAAAATGTGAATTTTGAAAGGAGGGGACACTCAGACATGGATTTTTTCCCTTCTGTTAGTTATCTTTACAGTAGTAAAAACTTGCTTCTGGATCATTTTAAGTATCATTAGATATCTTTTGTTCAGTGATTCACTATGAATTGAATGCCTTTCAATAAAACTCATTGGGAATTCCCCCTAGAAATATTTTTCTGGCTGTTGGAATGTGCCAAGC
Organism: Rhea americana; assembly: GCF_003343005.1. Classification (NCBI taxonomy): domain Eukaryota; kingdom Metazoa; phylum Chordata; class Aves; order Rheiformes; family Rheidae; genus Rhea; species Rhea americana. The sequence continues at coordinate 2,336,326 of NW_028185084.1, read as the reverse complement.
CACTGAATTAAAAACTCTGTGTACAGACATCCATTTCAACTTGTAGAGGAAATATTTCTAGGCTTTGGGAGAGAATTCTAGATCAGGAAGCAATGGAAAAATCACTGTAGAATAGTCAATATTCCATCCTGGGTAGGGTGGGGGAAACATAAAGTCTCGGCCTTCTCCACCTGGTTCAGAGCAAGACACTGAGCTTCACGGTGCTCTTAGACATGCTGGTCTGCACTGTCTGAGCTACACTAATTTGTAACTCTCCAATTCCTTTTCACTACTTATTCATTGGGAGGAAGGAAAAAAAACATTCCCAAATTTGCCAGTGAAGGTGTAACCAACAGTTATTGCATTTTCATCAGAATTATCTAGGCTATGAATTAATACACTTTAAAGTGTTTGTACATGCCATATTGTATACAATAATAATTACTTGTTGGTTTGAATCTGAAGCATTTATTGCATTGCTGAATAGATACTCTGATAAGCCTCATTAATACTGAACTCTGGATTAATTTCATAGCATTTTTAGGAGGTAGCAAAAAATGATTGTTGTCATACATCAGAGAAGAAAAAAAAGATACCATATGATTTATCCAAGGTTATAGACAATACTTGTGGGAGATCCAAGAACAAAAAAATGAAGGACCTAAAGCTTCATTCTCGCTTCAATCTCCGTGGTTGGGAAACTTGCTCTCAAGAGTTTTAAAAGAATTAACAGAAGAATTGACATTCTTACTTGGAATAGTAGGAAAATGCTAGAGCAGAAAGGGTCTTTATCTATTAAATCTTCTATATCTATTAAATATATATATACATATATATATATATATTTAATCTTTAAAAGATTAAATAGAAATATTTTGAGGAAACTACTCAAAAGCATGACAGGAAGTTAAATTGGGAAAAAACAGTTGCTAGTTCAATTAATAATCTCATAGATGAGAAACAAAATCCAGTTAAATAAGCTTGATATACTTCATTTTCTTTTCAAAAAAATCACATTTACTTCCAAAGGGGCCTGCACTTTAGATCGATTTGAACTGCATGATAAGCTAGGCTCCCCTATGTTCTTGGAATATCTGAGTCCGAGGTCACATACTGAATACCCAAGAATTTGGGGCACATACAGAGAAAAGAGGGGAGGATATTTCTCATTGCTGAGATACCTCTAAGATATCTGGAAAAAGGCATAGCAGAATTTGGAGATCAACACTGGAAGTCAGAAAAATTCACTCTGATAACAGTCCTTGAATTTTTTAAGAGTCACGATAAGTAATCATTTGTATAATCTACTGTTGAACAAAGCAGATAATCCATCACTAGAAATTTTAAAATCAAGTCTGAGTGTTTTTTCAAAGAGATACATTCACTAAGCATCATGCTTTTTTTGGGGGGGGGGCGGGGGGAATTACCTGATGAAATTTGCTACCCTGTGTAATGAAGGAAAGTCAGATAGGAGATCTACAGAGATCCCTTCTTGCTGTCAGATCTATTTAGTGATACGCAGTGGGAGTGTACAGTGGACTTTCACTATTGTTATAACCTGCTGTATTCCATTATGTGTTTCCAAGGAGAGGCAGAAAAGGATCTGAATGTGGAACTAGCTGAATGTGGAAAGCTGGATACAATCAAGTTAAAATTTTGCTACCCATATGCAGAAGAGCATTTGAACAAGTTCATTCCACTCTTCCACTTTTGCTCAGAGCTAAATCTTTGCTAAGATTTATGYGTTTCCATAAGTATTGACAGCTGCTACAGCCTTTGTAATTTTACACACCACTAATATCACAGGATACCATGTACTTTATTCTGTTTGTTTATTTTATATTATTTTGCCCCTCTGCAGTTTCCCTATAGGAATCACATTTGGATTACTGCTTAAAAGAACATTAGCCAGTGCCATTTCAACTGGGAAAGATTCCTGCCCTCCCCAAATATATGTGTTTATTTCTTTTAGAGGTGAAATTACAGTTCTCACACAATAGTTGCCACAGAGCATAATATTACCTCAATGTCAAGTTTGAAATTGGAATTACACCCTTGTCATAAGGCTTTTAATTAGTCATTGCTCATTAGAATAGAATCCTTTTTTATAGATCTTTCACTTGATGAGACTGCTTTTCATTGGGAGAAAAAGTAGCTATCCCCAGCCACGCTAAATTTGAGATTATGATAAGCCATAGGGTTGTATCCAGGATGTACTGTATGCTTTATCTCATTTTGTTTGGCAATAGCTCAGTGTTACAGCCTGCACTGTATGGCTTGCCCTGTAATATATCTGCAGAGAACCTAATAWTCTGCAGTGAGTAATAACAAGAGGCTCCTTATCATGATAGTTTTAAGATCAAATTTAGGAAATTCAACAGGGTTAATAAATAAGAGGGAGACATTCACCTCTGTGCAATAATAGTGTCAAGTCTATTTAAAGCTCCATCTTATAGGCTGAATTGAATTGTTATGAAGGGATGAAGTGTAACACAGTGTCACTCTTGAGTGCGGATCTGAGCTCTGCATAGCAATTGCTAGTTGTTACTTGTCCGTCTCAGGCCACACGTGTGAGGCAGCAAACTCATCAAAGATGGGTGCTCCCCAGTGGTTTAAATCCTTGCATCTGGGCTCATATCCATGAGGCTAAAAGACCCTAATTTGGAGTGATGGTAGCAGGCGGTTACATTGGTCTCCAGACCTAAAGGATTGCTCTTACAGTTGCTATATGAAACTGTCCCTTTGGGTCACAGCTCTGTCTAGCCTATCGCCAATGCAAGGTGCACAGCATCCCTGTTTCACTGTCGAACGTCATGCCTGTTTCTTTTTCCAGGTTCATGTCTATCCCGTCTCCCTGGCTCTCACACTCCCCTCCTGCTGAGGCAAACCCACCTTCACTGCCCTCTGCCCTGCCACTGGCATATTGCCCTTTTGGGGCAGCCCAGGAGGTCTGGGCTGATGCTATGAGGTTGCTGGATTTGAGCCACCACCAGCTGTCCTCCCTCATGTCCAAAGATATAACAGCAAGCCCCGACAGCACTTCAGCTCCTCTGAGAGGAACTTACAATTTTTCCTGTTTTACGTTTTTGAATTCCTCTGCAGAAATGCACAGGAAAACCTCCCAGGCTGACTGAAGTCCAGCCTCACTCTATAGAGGGAAATACGACCCTGGAAGTGGGAGTAGGGTTAAAAGGTTTGYTCGTGTCACACTGAAAGTCCACGCTCGAATATACAGGACTGGAACATAAATGGAAGATATGTTTCCATTACTTATTTTCTTCCTTCCTGTAAACATTCACACAGTGCTGGATTGCAAGATGGCTCCCTGAAATATGATGCTTGTACCTGCTGGTGGAAAATAAACATCCCAACGCTGTGAAATAAGAGTGTTTCTTGCGTTATGCTTACTCCAAGCACTTTACAAAAGCAAGGCATTAGACAATGATAGTGCAACCACTGTTTAGTTAAACAAAACGACCATAACTCTCTCTGCAATTGGAGTTCATGCAGTTTCCATCCCGCTCKGCCATGGAGGAAATCCTAGCTAAAGCAATGATATTTGCTCCGGCATTATTTTTAGTTCCTGGACTGCTCTTTGCTTCAGTCTTTCCTGAAGAGTAATACGTATATTCTACAAACCAGTCGATAACAGAGTATCATCCTATCTTGTGGGACTAGGAATTTTTCACCAAAATCTATTTTTTACTTTAGTTCCCCAAACCAATAATRTTTATAGGATTAGGAAGACCATACAACAAATCCTCTGCTGCTGCTTTTCTACATAAGTTTTGATCAGTTGGCCAATTTTAACTTAATTCGATGAGACACAGGACTGTCAACACTCTACAGCATGCAGGTCAAGAACGCTGCTGGGGGATCGTACGTGGGCCCTGAGCATCCGTACAAATCTGCTTGGTACAGGTAGACCTTTGTACATCAGGCAGCCAGTAATGAAATATGAAGCCCTAGAAAACCAAACCTCACTAGGTCTACTGTTTATAGGAACAACTAGTTCATTACAAATGCTGGCTTCTGCAAAACCGCTGTTTCTTTTTGGACAATGTTATTAGTTAATGACTATTTTCAATTTTCCTCTTGGGCATGAAAGCCAAATGGACACAAAACAATTTTTAATTTGTGTTAAATTTGCCTGACCTAATGAGAAGTCTACTTCCTGTAAAAGCTCCTCACATTCTCCTCTATGAAACTGCTTTATGGTCACACTACCTGTCTCATGAAGAATCAGCACGTCTTAGATTTCCACACATATTGCACTATTACAGTTAAGACAATTTATTTTGCACCTACACCAAACAAAAAATTAAATATTTCTAAATGGAATTATTTTCAGAAATCTTTGTTCCAGAAAAGACATTTCATGTTTTGTCTTTTCTTCCCAATTAGGATAAAACAAATAATCAAAATATCAGAATCCAATTTTGGAATGAATCTAGTTGTGATTATTATTCCTGGCTATTACATAGTTTCTTAAAAAAACACATCTTTGTGTTTGCTTACCTATCATTTCATAACCCACATCTTCCTCTTCAAATAAATCTCTTGATAATGATTAATGAATGATGCCATTTTACAAGTGAAGAAATACCATAAAATATATTTGCAATGCAAACTCATCAAAATCTTTGGAAATTCTCTTTGATTTCAGTGGCCTTTGGATCAGGTCCCCGGTGTGTTTATCTAGCTTGAATATGTTCCCAAGGTTGTGCTGCCCTGAATGAGAAATAAAGTAATTCAATTCCAGATATTATGTAGCTTAGCAGAAAAAAAAAAAAAAAAAAAAAAAAAGTGGTTTTGATTTTTGTTTTCATTCTTTTTTTGCTGCCTTTTCACAGTGTGAAGGTAGGTAAAGCTCCTGTCTCTTCTGGGCTAGCAGTTATGTGGATTAGTTAATAGGAAGAATTTCATTTAATCAGTTCAATGAATTCTGACTCATTAGCAATTCATGCAAATTGTCGGGTTCTAAGTCCTTCCAAGATTACCTTCTTTTTTTATATAAGAAGTGCACAGAAAGGTTTTATCCATAGACTGTTGGGTTCAGCTAATTACATTAAAAGCTAATACGATTTCCTTGTTTATGCTGTTTGTACAGGAAGATGATTGTCTAATCCTTTAAGCAGTACATTTAATTTCAGTTTCTATTTCAAGTCTTTAAATTATGTTAACTACTTCTAGTTCTCAAGGTAAATGTATTTGAGGTCTTAAATGTTTATTTCTGGGTAGCTTCAAGGATGAAGCTGCTCTGGTTTTGTTTCAGACAAGGAACATAATTTTCTGCCCATTGGTTCTAAGTTAAAGGGCAATGGTGTAAGCAGAGGAGAAGGGGAAAGRAAACAAGAAAACTATTTTTCTAAAGCCAGTTCAGATCATCATTTGCAAAACCGTCACATAATGGCTTGATAAACTGTTCATTGCAACAATGCAGTCATTACCACTAATTATCTGTCTGTCTGTCACATAYGTCTAACCTAGCCATCTATCTTTATCTAACTATTTCAAATTTGCATTTGGAAGTACATAATGAAATTATATGCGGCCCAGTAAATCTGTGTGCATTAATTACATTTCCTCTCTTTGGAAGTTATGTTGCCGTTGCAGCTTTTAAATAATACTGGAGGAAAAAGAGAGTCTAGAAAGTATTGCAAAGCAGGGAAATGTATGCCACTGCCTAAGATTGCAATGAGCTAGCATTGTCAGGCTAAACTTATTTCTGTTTGTCTAGTTTTGTTTAAAAAATAGGAATTAAACAAAATTAGGGATTCTGACAGTTGTCAGTATGGCAGCCCTGGAGCTTTGAGAGGTTTTCATTTTTTTTTGCAGAAGAGGAGTAAACATCACCCTTTGTTTTTGACCTGCTGTATTTCAACACTGACCCCTCTTCAGCCTTTATGCATCTATTTTACAGATATGTGTTGAAATACTGTAAAGTATGATGTCTCACAGTATCAACCAAGAGACAGTAATACTCCATTCTCCATGACATTTCCCATAAGGTTTGTCTACAAGAGTTTTCAGCCTATGATCTATGAAGAGGGACTGCAGTCTGTGGGAATCCATGAATTATTTCTAGGGAGTTTATGAAAGGTGACATAGAAAACAAATTCATATAATCTCTCCAGAAATCTACCTATGAATATTTCTAAAAATATCTGAATGTCCCCTGGAAAATCTGTAAGGGTCAATAAAAAAGTTTGAAATCCATTAGATTCTACCATCAACTAAGCATGCGTCTGAATTTACTCTGAAGTACATCTTTGCCTCCCACACACACTGGCTAATATACTTGCTCCAGAAGTTGATAATGGAGGTATCTACACCTGAGCTAGCTGAACAGACAACCTTCTAGGACATATTGTGAGCAGATGGACAGGTAAACAGAGAGATTAGAATTAAGCTACTGATTCTCTGTTGGATGAGTTTCAATAAAGCACTTCACTTCTTTATTTACAGAAAGGACTTGGTGAGGCCTCTTTTCCTCTGCCCTCATCTAGCGTGCCTATGTAGATGGTAGACTTCATTTCAAAGACTGATCTATAGCTATGTCTTTGCAGCACAATAGTCCAGATTGCAACAGACGCTATCATTACAGAAATAAATAAATAAACAAACAATAAATCAGTACTTTCCAAGAGYAGAATCTCTATTTCATTGTACACTGTTGCTTTTCCTGTTCTGAAAACTGCAGACTCACTATACCTGGTCATTCACTGGATTTAATGTAAAAACTTGATACTAAATCCTACTGACTTCAACAGAGTCAAGATTTGTCACTGTAGTCTGGAGATCAAGTTCATTTAGATGTAACAGGCTGGACATAAATCCTGTACCTCAGTTGTTGTCAGTAATGCAGTCACAATTATATACTTTTTTCATTAAGGCTACAGGAACCACCCTGAACCTCTGGTCATATCCTTGGTGACTTAAATCAAGCTTTCCAAGCCTCCTCCAAATGACTAAGATGTCATGAGACACGAGAGGGAAATTTCTTGTTTTAATAGTTGGAGAATAAATATGATGATAATTTTTGAAGATAGATGGGGAAGTTACCATGGAGATCCCATGAGAATCTCTGCTGGGACTTCTGGTATTCCAAAATTTCAGAGGTGATCAGGAAAAGCGAATGAATACTCTTGGGATAAAGTTTGCTGACAATGAAAAATTAGAAGGTTTAGCTCAGTTGGTTAGAGCATGGTGCTGCTAATGCCAAGGTTGCRGGTTCAATCCCCGTATGGGCTATGCTGAGGGTTGGACTAGATGATCTCCAAAGGTCCCTTCCAACCTTACCATTCTATGATGATCTATGATCTGGAACAGTCAAAATTAAGGCAGCTAAAACTGTAGCAGAACAGGAGGAACTGTAGTGTATCTTCATGATACTGAGTGAGTAGGTGATAAAACAGCAGGTGAAATTCAACACAAACTAATCCACCTGGGAACACTAATCCTAACTGTCCATATTGAGTGATGGGCTTGGCAGGAACCTTCTGACAAACTATCCTTGTCATGGCTGATGTGAGTGCCTGGAGCCTGCCCCTAGCTAATGATATCCACCTCCTCATTTCTGTCAGTCTGAAAAAGAACTACTACCTTTTTTTTTTTTTTTTAACAGTAGAGTTTTTTTAACTTTTTTTTTTTTTTTTTTTTTAGTTCCCAAGTACTTCACACACCCAAGTCAGAGTGCAGTAAGAAGACTTAAGGCAGCAAAATCAACAAGAGGTAACTTCCAGTAGAAGTAGAAGTAAAACAAAGTGAAAGGGACCATGAAGGAACGGAGGAAATAGATTTGATGAAATCGAAGGAACTGAGGAAACAGATTTGATAAAATCAGAATAGTTCATGAACTCAGGAAAGTGATTAGGCTGTCAGTGTGGACAGTTTCCTGAAAACATCAGTTTACTAATGAAAAACATCAGTGTAATTATTAAGACAACTATGGAGAATAAAGCAGAAAACCCTATTACAGCACTGCATAAATCTGTGCGGCATCACCCTGCTGAACCCTGCGAGCAGTTCTCACTCTACACCACTTAAGGGACACAATCAAAGGGGCACAAGGCAGAATGACAAACTCGATCAGAGAAGTAGAATGGCATCTATACGAGGGGAAGCTGAACAGTCTGGGAACCATCAGCTTCAGAGGCAGACACCTTGGAGCAGGGCTGTACAGTAAATTCCCTACAATCACGTATGATATGGGATGATAAAACAGAGATGATGAGTTACTGCTTTTAACAGTCTAAGAACAGAGGACACAGAATATTGTCATTAGGTGACAGATCTTACACAGAAAAGAGGAGTGTTTCCCAACAGCATGTAACTACATTGTGGAACTTGATGCCACATGGTTTTGTGGATGTCCAATATATCAATGGATTAAAGTAGAAGTTAAATAAAATACAGCCCCACCAGCATCTACTAAATTTTATAACCCGGACATAATCTCTAGTTCAGGATAGTAAGAAGCTGGAGGGGTATATGAAAAATACTTTCRAAGCATCCAATATCATCTGTTCTTGGCAACCAGAAAGAGATTAGCAGGGCTTTTGCTCTGACCTAATGCAGTCATTCTTATGCTGTGTTCTTTTTCTTCTGCTAGTAATGGAATTACCTAGATTATAACTATATTCTGGTCATGAGACATTAAGCCATACATCTGGATYATAGTGGAAAGATACCGTTGGCCCTTTTTTATCAGTATCATGTCATGTAAAYTAAAGGCACTACATTATAGTTATCAACATATGTTTGACAGAATTGTCCGTTCTCACCATGATTAGAACATGCCAGATGAAATGCCACGGATATATTTAATTTGTTGGAAGAAATAATTAAATCTGTATTTTATGTTTTGGCCAGTAAAGAGGAGTTTTCATATTCTCAATTTTTCAGTGTGTGTGTGTGTAGGGGKAGGATAGGAAAACAAGTATTTTTCATTAGCTCCATTTCCCATCAGTAAAAACAAATGAAATAATTGTGACCTAKTATAAAAAAATGTTAGTAGAACTAGTTTAGTTTCACCTTTGTTCATGGTTTCCTTGCTGAGAAAGTGAGTCAAACTTTGCAATTATTGTATCTTTTTTTCTTACACAAACACAAAGCTGCAAGAAACTGGGATGATGCCAACCTGCTCATCCTATTCACCTATTACAGAAGAAAACACCAACAGCAGATTTTTATTCCTCTGCCAGTCCTCTGAGGGGCAACAACTATTGGATGCAATCCTCTTCTTCATCTAGTCCAACAATGAATGGAAAACATATTAGTCTGATGGGTYTTAATCTTATCACTCCCATTAGATTGATGGACAGCAGAAAACAGGTAAACAGAAATGTGCTCATTTAAACAGGCTGCCAAAGCTCAGGACTCATGTTGCCCTGATAGACTAAAGAGGAGATACAGGAGTACTTTGGCTCATTCCTGATAGTGATAGCCCAACAACAAAGGACAGCTAGTTTTTTAAACTCTTGCCTCTGAAAATCGTATTATAAAATCAGAATTTTGGATTAGGCCACGGTTTGTTGCAACAGATAACACAGACAAGGTCTTTGTCTCTTTGTGATTTCTTCAGGGCACAGCATAACACAGCTGAAATATAATAGGCAATAGTAAAAAGGCAGAAAAACTGATGCAGTAATTCACAAGGCTACTTAGGTATATTACAAGTATAATGTGTCTTATGAAGTACACTGCACATTGGTCTTTATTTCCAAACTCTTTTGTACATGAGGTTGAAGAATAAGATCTTAGACTGGCCTTGAAACTCAGAGAATACAATTCACCTCAACCGTAATATCACTCTTATTTTTCCTTTTTCTTTTCAAATGGACAAAAAAAAATGTTGCTTACACACAGAATACTGTCTTCTAACCTGCAGACAATAATTTTCCATCTGGATATTTAATTCATCAAAAATTTCTAGCATTTATATGTAAATTGTAAACTTGTAGCTGAAAAATAAGGTGATTATTTTGTAAATTCAGCTTAATAATGATGATTCTGTGATACTGTTTTGAATTTAGTTGACTTTGACGTCTTCTTGCTACCCCCATCACAGAATGAAGGTTGATGCAGAAAGGAAATTCCTTAGAAAGATTTGAGAAACTTTGAGGCTTTTTAATCATTAAAATTTTATCCAATTATTTTGTTTATTTTCAGTAATTTTGAAATTGGTTTCTTTCACTTAGAGATAATTCTGAGGAGAGAATGGAAAAGAGCAATTGTTGTGAGAGTTTTCATTGAAACTTGAACATTTTTAGCAAACTGTTGAGGTACTAAGGAAATAATAATCYGCTTAGTTAAAAAGACATTCTTCTTCAAAATCACTACATTTCCATCAATCTGCTACAGTGGTTACATACGCCTCCATATTTCACTCCATTAAAATGGACTCTAAAACATATCACTACTTTAGAGGTATGATATCTCTTTTGAACACAGGAAACAGATGGATAAGGTTATCCCCTCATATTCCAATGATTAAAACAGATTTTGGCAACCCTTCCTACACAAATGAAGGTCAAAATAAATAAAAGAAAAATTAAGAGAGGCAGTCAGGACTGGTGTCTGCACTGAAGATTTCTGATGGAAAAGAACTTGTGCTTTGTTAGAATGCATTTTCCTTGCAGACTTGCCCTCTGTGAAAGCCCTGTCAGAGTATAAGGATGGCAGGTTATAATCTTCAAGTGAAATTATACAGGATGAGTACTCTAAATTTTCATATTTTGGATATGTGTTTAGATAAAATACATTATACTTGTCCACTTGAAAAGTAACTGGTAGAAGTGTAGCAGTGAACAAGTTATCTGTCCATCTAAAATCGTAACAAAAATTAACAATCCATTTGGTCATAGAAAATTGCTGCCATCTTAGCAGGTTGCAACAAGAATACAGTCCAATTTACTTATGTTTGCAGGAATATTCCTATGATTTAGAAAGAACTCATTGCAACAGCTGGTAAGTACTACATACACGATCACATTATAGCCTCTCATCACTAGGCGAAAGAAGGTCACGGGGATGTGCACACTATGGGTGTGACACGGGTCTCAGCCCTGGCCTCTGATCCTCTGGAACCGGGTAACCAGCAAGGTCACACCTAAAAAGGACACAGGAAGTACATTTCTTTGGACAGGCACACAAGGTCTACAGAATTCTCTCAAAGAAGTAAATGACCTACTAAAACCAAAGTTAACCTTAAAAGACATTTCACTTGGCTTTTGTAACCAATTCACTYGTCAGGAAGACCCTTGACTTAGCTCCCCTTGGCAGACCAGTGCTTCTCTGAGTGTAGAGCTCATTGCAGTTTCATGACTCTACCGAAGGTAAGAGAAACTATATAAAAAGGAGACCAGTCAGCACAAATTCTGGCTCAGATCTGGACTAGGCATGCAGAATAGACATATCCTTCCCTAAAACTGTTCAGGCAGCCCTCTGGCCTCTTTCCCAGGGCTGCATGGATACCTGGTTCATAACTCCAAATAAACACAGTCCCAGAGAAACCTAAGATAAATCAGGGAAGCAGGAGCTCCAGATACTCTCAAAATTGCAATTAAAGGTACCTCTTGAGCAGTACTGGAGACTCAAGTCCTCTTTCCACCCACTGAGAATAATATGCACAGACATCATTGCTACTAGCCTCTACCCAATATGCAGGACATTCAAGAACCATTTTTACTGAAACCATCTTAAAACAGGCATTGTGTTTCAGGAGACTTTACAAGCTGCACACACTTTTAGAGGCCCTTCTAGAAAGCTCTGTTTAAAAATAGTTTACAGACTCATAGCAGGCAATAATTTCTATCCAGTAAGTCTAAATACAGATGGRAATATACATACATATGCAGATACATATATACATATACTTAAATAAATACACATATACATGCATACACGCACTCACATTACTTCAACTCAATACTTGAGAAAAAAAGAGAGTGGAGGGACCGCAAGGCTTAACCTAAATCTAGATTGGCAGAGACAGTGAAGGAATTCCTGGGTCCTGCATCAAARTTTGAACCATAAAATGATTCAGAGAAGCCACTTCCCTGAGTACGCKCTGTCTGCAGGGATCTGATACTAGATGGAGGGAATTGCAATGCCAAAGCAGACATTGCTGTACATTCATCCAGCATGCCACATCTGTCTCTTTGGGAGAGGYCATCTCACATATTGGTTGAACAGCCTTCCCTCCTTACCAGCAAACTAGTAAGTTTTGCAGCCTGGATCACAGAGCTTTGTTTAAGCTTGGCAATCCAGGTTCCTTTTCTGTTTCTGGTGACCACAGCAGATATTATATTRAATTGGCATCCCAGTCTGCCTATAGTCATAAGCTGACACCCCTGCCTCAGCATGTCTTTCAGCAAGACTAGATTATTCCTGACAAATAGATGCTCCCAGCAGCTGATGTAAAATGGACGGGGTTGCTGATATAAACAGGGTTTCACAAAACAACAAAGGCTTATTGACTGGCTTGCAGAATTTCTCTCCTAGTTGAGATTTAGGGTTCAGTGTATTAATGTTGAGCGCTTTACTCATAATCATTTCATTTCCATATGGAACTTTATTCATTTTCCTCTATATTTCCTTCCTCYTCCTCATCTCACCTTCCCCAAATTTCTGGTATCAAAATGTTTGAGAGACAAAATTCAGTTTTGTCTTCTGATTCTTAAGTCTYCAGGAGACTGAGATCTGTCAGCCAGAATATTTTCAAAATACACTGGTGCCAAAAAATCTCAACCAAACTCACTCCTCCATAGCTGTGCTGTAAGCAACCTATTTTTTTTCCATTTTCTGTATTTCTTATTTTCATAAAAGTCATCAGCCAGAGTTATTTGAGATCAGTTTCCACATGGAATGAGCAGAATATTAGGTGACAGGAGAGAAGCAATATAAWGCTTCATGAATGTAGACTCCCCTTTCTGTCTCAAAATTAAACCCCAAAATACACATGCTAGAATCTTCACCCTTTCCCTCCCCTTGTGAGTGCATCATGATGTTTGTTGATTTGCTCTGAATGCCAGCCAAATAAAATTTCACACAATCTGCAGAGCTCATCTGAAAAAAAAGAAAACCTCAAAACAGGACAGCCTGACATGATGTGAACTTAAATGCTTTCTTTTGTAATTGCTCTGACTGTATCAAATTTCCACAGGACATGTCATTATCACATCCTGCATATTGACAMATGGGAAATTGGCCCTTTTAAGAAGTACAGTGTCCAGTTTTGTTTTTTTTAAACCTACAAAGAACAGTCATAATTCTTTCTGTAGTCTGAATGCCCTTTTTAATGATATGGATTACAAAAAAGAGCATTGACTGGGAGTAGTGCTTACAGGTAGTCAACAGTCATGAAGAGGCATTTGAATATCAGGTTCATTGCTTGTACCACCGACTTACAGTCCAATGAAAAATTAATAGTCTTTCTGCACTCCTAAATCTGAGTAAAACAAGAATCCATTTTTGCCCATTGTGAACCAACAAAGAGAAAAATAAAATCAAACACACAAAAATATGGTTTCTGTGGAAAAGAGGCTGATGAGAGGAAGACCAGACCTATGGTTTAAGCAGTAGATAGAATCTGTGGGGAAAGAATTACCTCTCCAAGTCGATCCTCTGGTTTTAGGCAAGCCGCGATATTAAAATGTGTTTAGACACGTAACATCATGATTTTAAGGCCTCCAAACTTCTGACAACTCTGGGTATGATCTTTCAGGTATATTTACACTGTCAAGTTAGAGCACTCTTGATTTAGTCCCAGGTCCTCTTCCCTCAAGCACTTATCATGCACATGGGTTGGACCACTTCCTCCAAGGATAATACCCAAAGCACCATGTGGTTCTCTATGTACTGCTGCTCAGAAGAGAGCATGGAGGTAGCAACACCAAAAAGACTCTCAGACAGCAGATGCTGATTGAATCCTCCCTAAGCCTTGCAGACATTGAGTGGTAATATATGCTTCATCTCATCCTTTGAGCAGTCCTTGTGCAAGAGCACTCTCAAAGGAATTCGTCTTGCTCAAGCACCCTTATACAAAGTCACAAAGGTGGAGCTGGAAGTGATTGTATTTCAGGAGGACACCACCAGCACACAGGCTCTATCTTCAGGAGAGAGAGCTTCCTAGCAAACATGCTTTAACTCTAGGCCTTGGGAGAACATGCTCCTCAGTTTGCAGTATCTCACAAGCACTATGCAGCAGAAAAGGAAAGGTGGGAGGTGATTTTTGGTCAGGAGTGAGAGGTGAAGTGCTTTATGGATCTGAAATACAGAACAGCTACTCATGTCCTTGTGCATTGGTGTGGTGCCACTAGCCCTCATGTGTTCTCTATTCTACTGCGGTTTCTAGAAGCAACAACAGGCAGCACTACTATGCATAGTGGCAAAGAAAGGCAGGGAAATGCCATATATGGGTATAATCACCAATTATGCATGAGATATGAGATAGAGCAGTGTGCATACTAGTGTGGCACACCCTGTTGAAGTGGGATAGGTCCTACAACACAACAGTCCTGTGACTTTATTTTATGGATATGACTGATTTTGCCCCCAAGCACACAAGAACTGCAAAGGATACATACTCTCTGGACAGTGCAGAATCACAGAATGTTTGATCTCTCTCTGGAGATCAMCTAATCCAACCCTRCAGCACCTTGTGCAGGATCGCATGCAGGCAAATTTTGAGTATCTCCAGAGAAGGAGACTCCACAACCTCTCTGAGCAAACTGTTCCAGTGTTCTGGAACACCACTTGGTCTGTGCTCACTAAGTACGTAACCAAGGCCTCATAAACAACACCTTTGTTGTTCCTTTTGTCTGTCTCAAAGGGATCCAGTGAAAACATGTATTTGAAGGGTGCCAAGATGCACTCACAGAGGTCGTGTAGATGTATACAGAGGTTGTTTCAGTATTTAAAAGGAATGTGTAATTTTAAGGAGTGGTGCATTTTCTCAAGAGCTCTTTCTAAGCAGTAAAGGAGAAGAAGCTGTTACTGCATGATAAGGAAGTTTCAGAATGAAAATTTAAAGATAATCTTTTAAGATTTGGAGCAATCTCATTATGCGAACTTCTAAGTGACATAACTGCAAGTTTTAATTATTCCTATCTGTATCCTACAGCTCCCTTGAGAAGCCTTTCCAAAAAATCATCCTGCTCATAGCTGAACTGGGGCCTTGCAACTCATATCTTCTGCTTCAACATTAGTTGGATGGAAATGAGTCTAATCCAATTGCTTGCCAACCTTCACTGGAATAATAATACTGAACAAATAACTCCACAGGCAGTATCACATACTTTGATTTTCCTGCCAATCTCAATTTTAACTTGATTGTTTCTTAATACCACAGGCAATGTCAGGGAGACTCAGGACAATGTGTTGCCAAGAAGCATGAGTTCAGGATGAAAAGTGTAAACTATTGTTCTTAAATCCTAGCTTATACGCAGCTGTATATACAAGTCCCAAAGCATAGCTAAATATCTATGAGGATCTTTAACCCAAGAGTTAATGTGATTCTTATTTCTCTATTCTAAGTAATTATTTGTACAAGGTAGGGGAAAGTCTCACAAAAAGAAAGACAGACCATAAAGAATTAAAGGTTGTCTACAGTTTTAGGTCTTTATGTCCTTTGTCCTTACTCTTCGAATGAATATTTTGCCTGACATCTGTCTGAAGGCCTTGATTCTTTCTTGATCCCAAGAAACATTTAAAATACTTAAAAGGGCTAAGTGAGATGTTAGCTAAGCTGAAACCAAATATCAATAGGGCCAAAATCCACTACAGCCAGATGACAAAATACATGAGCTGAGACCTTGTTTTACTCCCCACTCTGAGCATTGCTCACTGTAGTAAAGAACATTGTACAAGGAGCGAAAGTTTGATTTACCACCAAAATCTAAACACAAACCTTTCCCTTTGCTGAGTCAGCACTTCTGAATTCAGCTGTGAAGAATCTCAGTAAAATAGCTCATGTCACTTACTGAGCCCAGAAAGAAAGAAGGAAAACCCAAATCTTTTTTTATATTGCACATGCAAGGCAAGGACACTTTGTGAAATACTCATAGCCTGAACTCAGCAGGAGTCTTGGTATAACAGGCTTAATAGCCAACCTGACACTTCCTAGGACTGTTTGACTTTTAAAGTGCAGCCACTTTGGCTCACAATCATACCTTAATTCTTGAGTATACTCATAACCTCCTTGTATGGTTTCCAGCTAATGAACTCCTAGATTACACTTGAACTTTTTTCATTATTAATTTCTAAGTATATACATTTTACGTGTATTCTTGTATTTTGAATTGCTGATTTCATCTCAACATTAAGACTTGAGTTCTCAAATTCTTTCTGTAGGATAACCTGATCAGTTTCTGTTTTATCAATACTTCCCATATTAATTTCATCAGTACATTGGCTTAAGAAGCAGAAGTGTGTTAATGCAAGATTATTGAAAATATTAGATATAAATTCCAAAATGTGTCCTTTACGAACTGAACTAGTCATGTTTTCATAGCCTTACACACTTCCTTTCAACATTGCTTGTTACCATCTTCTAATTGCTTATTCCTTTCTCTTCCATCATGAAACTCCTTTGTTAATTTTCCCATTTTCTTTTCCTTCTCTAATAATTTTTGTTTGGAACTTGTAAATTTATTTTTTTAAAAGGGAACTACTCTCTTTTTTCCTAGAAAGTGAGTTCCTTTATCTAACTAACACAGCTATTGAGTTAGTCCTATGTGACTATGTTCCTCCCCCTCCTTTTTTTTCCTAACTTTCATGTCTTGAAGTGTTCTTCCTTCTGAAGTGTTTAAAACTTCTGATTGTTACCAAGGATTGACAAATGAACCTGCATCCTCATTTTCCCCTTCTCAAATACTTGTGCAGTATGAGCTTTTCTCCAGTCTTACACTACCACCCCCCGACACAATAGACTAATGAAAATTACCTTATATAAATTAAAAATTCTTAGAAAAAGTAGTTCCACTCATGACCACTTTCCATTTGAATGATATAGTGATGGTTTCCCATTTAGAACTGAATCCAATGGGACTTTTCATAAGAAAGAATGATCAAATCTACCAACAGAAAAAGCTTTGCATCTAAATTACTGAATTTTCATATCTTGTATTTAATTTACTGATTAGACAGTTGAAATAAATCTTCTTCAAAACGCTAGAGACCTTGAGGGTTAATTAGATTAATCTGACAAAAGGATCAAGTACAATGTATACTATGCAATGCCTTTCAACCTCACTGGTTGCATAGGAGGTTGTAAGAAAGGAATATCTAAGTGTCTGCTTATTAACTGATTGACAGAGAGGCCTGATTATTTCAAGGAGACAGTGTTGCACAAGAATAAGAAGAACTGAAAAGTTACCAAATGATTGATTAATTTCCTTTGGGAGAGAGGAGGGAATAAAATAAAATAAAATAATGAAACATAAAAGTGTCAGATCCATTTATACAGGATTCATATTTTATATAACTCCTTTTGAAGTTGAAATTAAATTTTCTTAAAAAGTATTATTAAGAGGAAGATGAGATGTAACCTTCCATCAAGACACCGTTATTCTAATACATTTTAAATTGATTTATGCAGTTCTAAGCAGTAATTATGAAATGTGCTTATTTAGACAGCTTCGGTTTCTATTGAGCCTACATGTTCTTCTGATGAAAAGTTCATAATTCATGGCATTTTTGATGCTTAAAATTGTCAAAATTTTTTATAACTTGCAGTCCAAGGGTGCTGCTAAGAAAATGGAACTTGCATTTGCAGTGCACCAAACTAGCTGGTTTCAGGCCCTGAACGCAGATAGTTACAGCACCCTACTTTGAAACTCACAGGTAGAGAAAGCAGTACCATTGTGGAAAAAATAAGAGTGGTGTGGGGGGAAGGGAGGTGCCAGTCTTACCAATGACTTCCAGTAGTTTCAGATCAAGAAAAAGGRAAAGTCCAGGAGATTAAGAAACTTCTAGAACTGTTGTATTAGATAATACAAGTGGTTTGACTGGTGCTAGGAAAAGAAATCTGATTATGTCAGTCCTTGTGCTGATCTGTTAGTGATGGTTACCTCTTTCAGTAACCTGTGATGTTTCAATTTCTTCAGGAATTTTCTCTGAACCAAATCATCTTTTGAAGTTATAACTTCTACTTGTAGAAGTTGCTTCAAAAAAAGAACAACCTTTCCTTCTCTGAAGCAGCAAGGATTGAAAAGGCTTCCATACTTGTATCACAATTCTTGCTCCAAAAATACCTTCTCATGGATTTTTTGCAGGGGGAAGATGCTGCGGGTTAGCGCTGGCAGCTGTGGTCAGTTGTTAGCTCTGTGATAGGAAGCCGCTTTCATGCTGCTCTGCCTTCACCTGTCACTGCACAGAAGGCAGCACAAAGAGGCAGCTTCACCCGTACAGGTTTGTTGGAAAGGAAGGGTGTGGGGATGGAGAAGAAAATATGCGAGAAGTGAGAGGACAAGTTATTCAGTGAACAGAGTTGGGAAGCTCAGAGCCAACCTGGTCTGAAGCAAAGTGAAATAGGAGCAAAGCATCACTGCATTTGGCTGTTCTTTGAGTGTTCTTTGACTGTTGCTGCACGTGCTTTTCACAGGGATGAACACGGTGCCCCTGCTCTCCTGGTATTGACTTGAGGAGCAAATTGTCATTCCGTTGTCCTTTTGGCCCCACCAGGAACAAGTCTTATCATAGACTCCTTTGGGCACCTTCTCTATCTGAGGGAAGGTCATGTGCCATGAGAACCTGTAGAGTAAGAGTGGCATTTGAACTAAACACATTTCTCTCCTACAGGCTAGCAGTGACAGTGGACCTAGATCACAGGAGAGACATTCCCAGAGACACAGCTACAGCAACACAAGCTGAGAGCCACCAGAGTCATTATTATTTATCATTATGGTACCAGCTAACAGCTTTAAGGATATCTCACCAGTCCCCTTACTGGCAGATTTCTAGACCCATAGCAAGAAAGAAGCTGGACTAAATTACCATGGAATTACTTGGAAATTCCCAGTCCACATCAAAACACACTGATGCAAAAAAGCATTTATTTTTACTTTTCTCACAGTATCACACTGTTGAATACTATATTAGAGTAGAATGTGGATATTTTTTCCTTGATGAGGGGGCCTCTCAAATGTCTTTGTTAGGCCCGACATTAATATGCATCTTGGTGTTATCCAAAATAAAATAATCACCTGCCACAGACTCTGAAATAAAACTGCAAACTGCAGATGACCCAGAAGCTATAAATTACCTACCCCTCAATTAAGTTATACAAAATAGGCACATCCAGGAAACTATCAGAAAAACACAGAATCACATTCAACTGTAGCTTACTGCCAATAACACAAGACAGCGTTCTAAAACAACTTCATGAAGTACATGAACAGGAACACAAGGAATGATCAGTACCTAGCAGAAACATAACATTTTTAAAATCCTGTAGAACCTCTTAAACTGAAGCCACATCTTTATTGATACTGATCCTCACATTTGAAGATTACCCAATATCTTAATAGAACCAGGAAATAGCAATTGCTCAACAAAAACAAGAGAAATGAAGCCCACTGTCCTGTGTGAATCCCAAGATTCACTTGCATTTCTGTGCAATGTGCTGTCACCTACACCATCCAAACATATGTTGGACATGGCAATTTCAAAAGGAACTTAAATTCTAAAGTAATCAAAATAGCCTGTTTTTAAATTCAGATATTCTCTGCTGGAAAAAACTGACTGTCAATACCAGAACTTTCCTCAGATGTGTGTATGTTGCTGAAATTTCATTTAGGAAAACAAAAGGGATTATGTCATTCTTTGTCTCATAACAACTTCCTACTTCTAACCTTATTTTCAGAAAACTGACATTCAAATTAATAGAACAAGAGAAACAGTTTAAGTTAAAAGAATTTTTAAAAAATTAAGCTGAGACTGCCTTTTACTATATGTTGGTACTTTCAGAATCATTTTATAGACTAATTCCACACTACATAGACTTTATCCCTGAAATTGTTTCGTGGAGCTCCTGCTTCTTAAACAGTGACCATTTGTTTCTCATCCTGTGCAAAAAGTTTCTGTCTCTCCCATTACAATGAGAAACAACAGGCCTATCTAAGGTGAGGATGCTGATACTTCTCCAGAGTACCTATCAGTCTCCATTAAGCTGTGGCTCAAAGACTTTCTGATCCAGAGGTGATGTCTTTAATTTCACTTAAAGGATTTTTCTATCACAAACTTTTTCAGTTCCTTTCTGAATCTGTGATAACTTTCAGCAAAGCATCATCCTGCAGCAAGGAGTTCCAGAGCTTATGGACAGGTTATGGAAAGTGACAACTCTTCTGGCTGGTCTTAAACCTGCCACATCATACTTGCCACCATGCAAGTGGATAAACCACAAGATCAGCAAAAACCATGATTTTTTTTTTGACATTGTTCGTCTGATGAAAAGAAGCACAACATGAGGCCATACTCTGGTATGCTTCCCAAGCCCGTTCCAGATAGAAGCACACCTGTTCTGCCTACTCTCTAACCCCATGTACAAGCCTGCTTTTATCTGATGTAATCCCGAACTAATACACTCAGCCACCTAAATTAATAGACTTGGGCTGACTACCTCAAGCTCAACATTGAGCTGGTTAATCAGACATTGATCTGGAACTTGGCTTGCACCCAGACAGGTTAGAACAAGAAGGTCCTGGGCTGTGAAGAGCCTGTATTTTACTAGTAGGATATTTTATACTTCTTTCTCTGTCCCTCATCTCTGATCAGATGTTAAAGCAGGGAGCAAATAAACATGCTATTATTCTAGCTCCTGAATTTAGATGAGGTCTGTATTTCCAACATCCTTAACCAAAAGGAACCTTAGTCTGCAATACAAGAGGAGCTTGAAGTGAGAATACTGTAATAGCCATAAGGCCTCCACCTCCAGGTATTAGATGGACAGGCAATATCAACTGCATTTACTAAAATGTCAATGATGTTAATAAGAATTTGCGGTAGGGTTGTTTTATTTTTCCAATATCACTGTTTTTGCAAGMTTCTTCCTATCTTGCTCTCCCTTCCAAAGACACCATATTGAGAGTGAAAGGGAGGTCTTTGGAGCTTGGTAATCATTTTAAGTGAACTCAGAATACCATAGCAACTTAACTAGATCATGCCCTAAGCTCTGGTTAAYGCTTTTCTGTCTTTATTTCACAGCTTCTGTCTCATTTCATCTCCAGATAGAACCCTTCTCTCGTACTTGTGTTTCTGGTTGCAGTGTTAAAAATTCTTGGAAAAAGAAAGAAATAGCAGGTCTTAACAGACCTCCATCCATTCAGTTGTGTTASCAGTGTTCCTTGTTCATTTGGGGAGTTTATGTTTTTTTAAGCAACATATTTCTACAAAGACCTTCTCAGGAACACAGCAATAGGAAGATTTGCTCTAACAGAGAGAAAGCAAATTAAAGSGTGAGCACTGCGAACTGAGAAATTGGGCAGAGTTGATGACAAATGCTTTTYCATGACTTACTGCTTACTGAATTTTGTATTAGATTTTTAATGATCCTCAGTTGACTGAATAGTCAAATAAAGTGTCCAGAGAGGTTTAGAGCCTAACCATATAGACTATTCTGAAGGGATTCTGTACTTTGTTTGATATGAGGGATCAACAAAAAAGGAAAGAAAATCCCTAACTTATTGAAATGCAGGATACTTCTCACAGAACAGCTATGAACAGGTTTGAGGTTGCAAATCTTTGGGCAGTGTGACCTACCAGCTTTGACATAATACTCCAAAGAAGTATTTTGTAAGATGTGATCTGAGAAGAAGAAAACATCTTACAGACTTTGAAAAGTTTTTCTCAGAGTTCAGCCTTTGGGAAAATTAGATCTCAGAGAACCTCAGGGGGCTTGCTGCGGCCAATAGAGACTTGATTTGCTGTCCATCATTAGCTTGCTATACTTGCTGAATTTTCTTGGAAATTGTTCCTTTCAGGCTAACTCATTATTTTGTGATATACCCTCAGGTAGCACATGTCTACTATAGGAGCAGCTTGGAAAGAATGTTGTGACTGAAGAGATTTGGTACAGAGCACATCACTCTGAGTTTTGGGATATAACGCTTGGGTTCCAGGGGCAGAATCTGATTGGTTTTAGACCATTCTTCTTCCTATCTAATTTCCTAAACTCAAAGGGAACAGCCAGCTTTGCAGGACTTATTTCATTTTGGCCATTATAACCTGCCTATCAAATAGCCATCAGCATGGCTGTGTAAAAGGATACCTCCACCTTCATCTTTCCTTGTCTTCCAAGGATGGTCCATCTGCTAAAAAGAAACAGAAATGAACAGGAATACCCTGAATTCTGTGGGATCTCRATTTAATCTTTACTAGATCCTCCATGTACTGTTGTCTCCATGTTGTGTGGAAATTGAAAGGCCATTGCCCTTTAAGCAAGTCTGTTTTGAACTCAAATACATAGCGTGAAACAGTTACAGCTGCTGCGAACTGAAGAACCTGCTTCTCAGTGAATGTTAACAACCACCCTGGTACACTGAGCATACTACTACATGATGGCATTCACACAGGAAACACAGATATCTAGCTGAGAATGAGAGTCAAGGAAAAAAAAAAAATCAAATAAAACAACAAATGAGAGTTAAAAAAAACCCTCCAGTTTTAGGAAGAAACCTAAARTTAGGTGTCAAAAGTAGTCTAAAGTAGAGAAGTGGCAAGATGCCTCCAGAGTGCTCTGAGTAGGCAYAGCTTTATCAGAAGTTCCCTTGTATTTCAATAGCTTCCAATGTGCAAAGTGGTAAAACTRACATTTGCATTCTGCTCCTGTTTGGGCTCCAGTACTTAGCAGCAACTGAACTCCCATTCAGTTTGCTTTGGACATGTTGTTTTCCATCCCTGCATCTTCTCTCTTCTTTCTCTTTGTGTCCTCTGTGCCTCATCTTTATTTTTATTATTGTTGTTGCTTTTCCTCTCTCCTTCCTAGTGATACTGACCCTACCTATGCTGTAAACAGTGCCTGGAAAAATCACATCCAAACAACATTATAACACCCTAGAAGACAAGRGGATATTTTTAAAGTAGGCATACAGGCAGTTGGTGTTTGCCATCTGTCATGGATAGGCAGAAATACAGACAGACAACCTTTTAGTAGAATATCTGACGTGACTTGCCAAATGCACATTGGATTCACATTTAACTAAAACACACWCGTCTAACAATGAGGGAGTCCTATGTCCTACAGTCTGTATTTCTGTGTTTTAAATGAATTTAATTCAACTMCAAGTTATTAAACAGTTTGCAGGGGGAGGTTGTTTGGTTGGTATGAGGTTTTTTTTCCTTTTTCTTTTTCTTTCTTTTTTTTCCCCCCTCTTTGGAAAGAGGTTTACAGCAAAAACCCTCCAACAGTATTTTAACCTAAAGTTACAAAAAGGTCACCTAGAAAATAAGCATTAGACTGCCAGATATGAGCATTCATGTGGACAGCCTTTGTCTGAAAATCCCCCCTTCATCTAGTCAGAGAGCAARAACAGAGGTGACATTAAATTGAGGCCAAAAGTTATTTGACAACATTACTGGATGAACAGAATGACTTAATAACAGCTGTTTCATACATTTGTCAGGCTATAAGGTATTTCTGTAAGCTGGAAAGAAAAAGGGCTTACAAATGATTTGTTACAAGTTGTTTATTCATCTCTACAGTAGCCTGGCACTTGGTGTTATCTTGACACACAATGCTCTTCATGACAAGATAAATTAATACTAAATTCAGCCACGYCATGAGTTTGCCCAGCACCAGAGACTTCATTCTACTTTAGTTTAAGGAAAGGGTCTTTGTCTTTCTCAGCRTACTGAAAGCACCACATATACCTTTACTGCATGTTAATGTTAAACAACAGCATTTATTCAGAGGGAGGTCAGTGCATGGAGACCATTCCAGAAACTTTAATGGCCCCCCTCTCCTCTGACCTGAAACCACCATATCCTCCTGCAGACATCACATCACCAAGTATCAGCCTGTGCAAGCTAAGGCAGCAGGCTCCAGTTTCTTCCTTAGTTGCTTGCTGAAGCACTTCATTAAAGAGTCACTTAAAGAACTACCCCTTATCAGACTCCTGATGGTGCATCAAAATGAATATTTGGTTGAATTCACTGGGAATGACCAGAACTGATTAATTTAAGCCTAGAGATGTTTCCAAAAGCCTTTTAACTGCCTTTTAGCAATTCTGCCTACATGTAGCCTGCTGCAGAGCCTCTCTTCTAGATATTTCTTTTTCTAATTTAAATTAAAAGCCCTGGATTGATGATTAAAGTATAATTAATCTAACCTAGGTGGATGACTTAAACTAGAGTCACCGGAGGACATGGATCTAAGTAAAGAGGGAAGTAAGGAAACACAGCAAATGAAAGTAGTACACATGGAAAGGCACATGTGGGAAATTTCCAAGAAGCAGTTTTTGACTAGCTCTAAACTTAAAGCATGAGATAGAAACTCTRTTTTTTCAAAGCTAAGAAAGCACTTTGATCTCTGTGCCCACAATGCACACAAGATGGGGGCAACGTAAGAGATTGAGTGTACATTGCACATGTCTGTGGTGCCTGCTGCAGCAGGGAATTTTGCTTCAAGACTTACCTGTTCCTCTGTGCACAGATCCCAGTCCTCCTACAGAGGCAAGCCAAGCCACATCATGTGAGGATCTCCATTTTCTGTTTTGTTTAGGATTTTCCTTCCTCATACAAATAACTTCTGACAGCATGTGCTGTGATTATAAACAAATCTCTTGTTCCAACTTTACTGTCTTACATCCACTGAAATGACCTCAGCTTTCTTTAATATAGAAGTTCAGCCATAGTCCTTGCTTTAGCTATTTTATTGCTAGGTATGATTTCAGTTGATTCCAAGCATATTCTGCATACCTTTCCCTATAACTAAAGGAGCATTTCTTTTGCCTGTCTCTTCTTTCAGGAATATTTCCTATTCAGATCTGATAACAGCGTTTCCCCTGATCTCCACTGCCGTTTGAGGGACTGGGCTTCAAAAACTGTGCTCTCTTCCATTCTGGTTGTCTCAAGTGAGGAGATTCGCAGCTTTACTGATTTAGCAACTGATTCTCCTTCAGTGAGATCGATCTGATATATTTCATGTTTAACATTAAGGCTCCATGGAAGCAGAGGGGAGAGATATCACTATATCCCCAGCAACAACATTCACCAGATAGTACAGCTTTATTCTATTTTCCATTGGGGGGGGTTCCAGTGTGCTTTACAATGTTAAGGACTATCTGAAAGCATCATAATAAAAGAAAGAGAGAAATAAAGAGTAATGAGAGAATCAGTAAACAGCTTTCCACAGCATCTGAAAAAAAGGAAGAAAGCTGATGAAGCAGAGACAGCAGCAAGGCTGCTCCAGACACTAGGCCTGGAGAGAAGTATGCTGCAATCATGTGCAGATTGTTTCTAAGGGCAAAATATGGGGAGAAGAGAAGGAGGAGACAGACAGAACTTAATATTAACAGAGACTACCTTYTCAGTTAGTTAGCCCAACATGGATTTACAGCAAGTGGGTATAAAGAGAGGCCACAAGACAGTAAAAAGGTAAAGATCATTTTAGATAACCCACAGCCATGTCATCAAAATGGTCAAAAAGTAACCCTAAGCTATCTGAGTGACTGAATGAGTGTGTTAATCGTTAGGAATTAGTTTGAGAGCCCATGGAAGGCAAATGAGGCCTCACAGGATTATTTAAGGGCAACTGAATACTTTTTTGGGGGAAAAAAGTTACAAACTAGTCTTGATGTCTTTGATCCCTGGAAAGACTCTCTAGTAAGTTATTAAACCATATTGCAAGTACCTGGAAGATAATAAAATAAACCCCACAGCTACCATGATTCTATCAAAATGGGATCCTATCAGGCCAATCTATTTTGCTTGTATGGCAGGGATATTCTTTTAATGAAAAGGTAGCATGTAGTATCCTTTAATATCCTTAATAAGGTTTCTTAACCTTAATAAGGTTTACTTTTCTCAGTTATGTATGACATTTTCATTAGAGAAGCTAAGGAAATACAGTTAAGAATAAATTATGAGACAGATACATCATGAGTTAAAAAATACTACTCAGAAAGCAGTTAGCATAGGCTTGCAATCAAAATAAGAAGTGTTCTTAAGCAGAGGATCACCTGTCTCATTCAGTTTCATTTAACACTCTTGTAAGTGCCTTGAATAACAGATTAGAGCATAGACTGAACTCTCCTGGCTGTCTTCAAGCTCCAGAAGAAGACTGAAATCCAAAACAACTTAAAGGACTGGGAAAACTAGGCTGAAGTCAGTATAATGAAATGCAGCAAGTCCCTCCTGCTCCAAATAGGGTTGGTAGTAGAGCCACCAGATCCTAAATCAACTGTTGGCTGATTCCAGTTCCAGGTGAGATTCGAGTCGCATACACACAGCATGCACCCATGCTCCCAGCAAAGATATTTGTGCTTGACACACACCAGCGTAGTATGGGCCTCTGCTCAGATTTCTGGTTCTGAGATGGCTGCTGGCACTACCTCTTGATGGCAGCTCTCAAATAACCCCACCACAAAACCATGCATTTCTTCACTATCCAAACTTCCTACATACCTCTGTAGATTTCGTATTTCATGCTAGTCACTGTGGTTTTGAAAGCTAGCATCAGTCTGGTGATTCTTACTTCTACCTTTGAGCATCTTTCACTTTAATTTTATTCCTATACAGAGATGTTGGAGCAACAGAACTCTCTCATTACCCTAGGTGCTTCTGTTTGAAATTGGTGATGATGCAGAAAAGTGACACTGAAGTGATGATTCCAGTGGTAGGTTACACCTGCATTGAGGCTCACCAGGATATCTCCTTTTCAACCCAAAATTTATAAATGGCATTCAGTGAGCTGCATAACCTAGATACTACATTAGTCCACGCAAGTGATTAAGCTGAAGTAGAACAACTTCTAGTTTTAAAATCTGGGGAGTAGCTGTTTTGCTCAGAATTAGCTTTCTCATTACCAAAGAAAATGACAAATCCTAAAGACCTTCCTTATTGCTTAATTTGTCGACATTCAAGCCAACTCCAGCTGAAGCCAACAAGAATTTAGATCTTCAAATAAGAAGTATAGATTATATCTCCATTAAGAAGGATTATATAAAATACACCATAGATGTATGATGTGTTAAATATGACAATTCAATAGCATAGCACACAAACAGAAGGACAGATTTTGTAATTATGCAAAAAGGAGATAATTAGCATCCAATTGCTTTGCCAGCTTCCTTAGATTCCAATTAGATCTGCTATGCTAACAGGAGACTTGTACTAAGAACACTTCTCCTTTTTAGCATGCACATTGTGAGTTCACATCAACAAGCAGCAGGATCTGGCAGTCAGCAGCWCATTCCTACAGGGAAATATCACACATAGTTGTTTTCTACAGTGAAACACAGGCTGGAGGGACTCAATTGTCATATTGGTTGTTACCACCTATAATTACTTTTAAAGATTCATGTCCTGTAACGATCCAAGACACTCCTGTTATCTCTTTCCAACAATTGATCTGAAACATCTGTCATCAACACCCGCACAGCTGAGAGCTATTTTGCTCAGGAATGATATGGAGAGCAGACATTGTCATTGAGTTACAGTACGTTATGCATGCAAAAATMAAAAATGTCACAGAGCAGCCTCCAGCAGAAGATTTAATGGCATCTAAATTGAAGCCAGTAGCATTTTGTTTTGCAAGGTGGCAATGTAAACATGTTTGCTTACAAGGTTACTGCTCTGCAGGTCTAATGTGACAAAGCAGCAGCTGAGGTTGACAAAGTGGAGCCAGATTCTGATGCTCTCAGCCCCTGCCAAATCACTCTTGGTTTGATAAAGAAGGACAGTTTCAGAACCTGTCCACATTTTGATAGTTTAGATAATCTGTTAATTACTCTTACGCCTGCTACTTCAGAGACTCCAAGTTCAGGAAATTGATTGCATGGAAAAACCTCCCATTGACCTCAGAGCATTTGTAGGACAAGCCGCTGAACAGATCCAAAAGTCTTTAGTCCATATGTATTGAACTTCTCACTTTGCTTTAATGAACAAAGCATGGCAAGGTATTTGTAGTATGTAATTAGTAAAGACAAGCTGGCTTCTCCAGATTAAATAATAACTAAAGGCCAGATCCTAAAGTGAACTCATTAAAGCTATTTGAGTTTACATTACCTCAAAAGCCTGCTCTAGTACAAACTTTGGCTTCAAATTCAAACTAGGTTGACTCAGCTTACAGGAAACTGGCATTTAATTCATTATTTTTCCATTCATCATTTCATATTACAGTTGGAATAGAGAGAACAGGACAAGAACATCTGGAGGCAATTTTTTCTGGCCCAGTTGAAAGACTGGAAGAAGGAAGCTTGTCTCTTAGCTTCACAGTCCCGACTCCAGACGACAAAGATACGAATTTGATGAATTTTTCAGCTGCACAGGGCTAACCAGAAATTGTTTGTCATTTGTTGCTGAGAATCCACATAGTTATTTTTAAAATATTCTGATTGATAAAAAAGACAAAACAAAATATAAAATAATCTCCAGGAATGTGCAATCTTCTCTGTGTGTGCACGTGTTAGAAACTTTCTTTCAGAAAGCCAGAAATCATGAATCACTCATCACTAAATGGGGAAACATTCTTGAGTTCTGCTTTCCTTTTGTTCACAAAGGGAAAACAAACAAGTGAAAAATATAACTTAAAATTGGAAGTGTTTTTAGAATTTTGTTTGGAAAGTCTCTATTTTATTGGGGGGGGGAAGGGGAAAACCCGCACCACACTAGTCTTTACACTGGCACTGTTTCTCTCTCCTCATCCCTGCTTTTAATATACCAAGCATTTTTCATTGGAGTTGTACATATCTGAAGACACAGGGAAATACTAGTTTTGTATCTTTGAGGCTTTTCATAAGAACCCTGAATAACGAGCAATATCCACACTTGCTTCATCCACTACCCACACTGGATTACTGGAAGCAAAGCAAACCCAGTCTATAAGACTTATCTAAATGAATGCCAAATGATATTTTCAGAAAGATTTAGATTACTAAAAAGATGTGGGACTTTAAGATAAGGACCAGGGCCAGGTAACTGTTACATTATGAGAAGTAAGTATTTTATACATGAATCATAATATTGTCTACTAAAACCAAAGTAAATATCAACAAAACAGATTTTTGAAACTATCTTCAATTAAAAAAAAAAAAAAGTCAAAGAGTACTACTGCAGTGCTGTTTCCCTTTTAAGCAAGTCTTCCCCAAAGCCTCGCCTGGGCCTCGTGACGTCCCTCCGAGTGCCCAGCTTGGCCTGCCGTTCCAGATCATTAACTTGATCCCCACTGACACACCGTATGGCTGGGAACAGCTCCACTCTGAGCCACAAGCAATACCCAGCTGTTAATGATGCCCTCAGCCCAAAACATGTATTTTAATGAACGTGGTGGGAACTATCAGTTTGCAGCACACAGACATCACTAGCAAACAAACACTCCAAGTTGTGTCTTGCTGCTGTACCCAAGAGAGACGCAGCCACACTGATGCGTACATATTCAAAGACTAACTCATGTGTGAACAGCAAATATATTTTGATTTATTCTACAAAGTTAAAGAGGCTGCAGAAAGCCACCTGAAGAGGTGAGGGTAGGTTAGCAGAGAGTACAAGGTATCTAGTAACTTATATATTGGGGAAAGGGAGAACTCTTTTTGCCATATTCTGGCTTTGATGTGTTAATACTGTAAGGAAGCCTGAAGTGCAAAGGCAGCCTTTTGTAAATATTTCTTAGTCTATTGAGGCATTCAAGTTCCCTACTGCTAGGCCAAATGGTATGGAAAACCTGCAGCAACATAGACTTAGAGCATGTTAAGCAAGAGCTATTTCTCCTCCTCTCCTCCTCCTCCTTTCATTATTTTAGTATAGATCAATAATCACAGTCAAACACCTAATGAATGAACACTGATAGAGCAAGTGAATTGACTATGGACATATGCACCTATCTGAAGGCCTGAAGGTTAGATTTTCCAAGTTCTAATCTCGTACTGAGACCAGGTATTCAAGACGCATATAACTTTAAGCAACCAACTG
The DNA here is from genome assembly GCF_003343005.1 of Rhea americana. Taxonomy (NCBI): domain Eukaryota; kingdom Metazoa; phylum Chordata; class Aves; order Rheiformes; family Rheidae; genus Rhea; species Rhea americana. The sequence goes on along the minus strand of NW_028185084.1, from coordinate 2,306,218 downwards.
CAAAGGAGATTTTCAAGAATGATTGCTGCACAAAAGAGACAAGAAGAGAGCAGCAACTGCAAATTTAATCTACCCCATTTCACTCCATGGGCAAAAAAAGCACGGAATAGGCACCAATTTATTCCTCTTCGTTGAACTTGAGGGCTTATACATCAGATAGGATTGGAGTCTCCTCCATCTATTTGAGTACACTGCCCATTAGTAGATTAGTGCATAGAAGTTTTGATTTCTTCGTCTTCACTTTTTTCTTTTCCTCATCTGCACCACTTTCCTTCACCACACTTTTCCACTTCTAGCAAYGATCAGTCCAGAAGTAACACATTTCATTCCCTTCAATGGTATTCAGGGCACTGATATGCAGGCTAAAAAGGTGCTGAAAGAACAGGACGCAGGATCATAGTGGCACACTAGAGGGTAAGCAGCATGCCAAAGTCTCAACAAGACTTGCCCTAGGTAACACCCTGGATCATCAGAAGACATGGGGAGAGACTCAGAGTATAGATTAACTTTCTCCACCATCCTTCCTCTATCTGTAGTAAACAGGAGGGAACATTCCCTTCTCCACAGCAGTGATCGTAAACAATTTACTGCACTAAGAGGAACCTGCTTTTGTATTCCCCACTGCCACATTCTTCTGTAGCTCAGAGATACAAATAATTCTGAGGATTAAAATGAYCACAAACCTGCTAGTCTTTCAAAACAAAGCAAGCCCAGTAAAATGGATGCATCTCATGGTATCTGAGCTGTTGTGCCTTATAGCTAGATGTTTCAATTAAACTTATCTGTATGAACATGATGCAGATAGCTCTTTTCCTTTCACCGATGCTGAGAGATATGAGGCCCCACAAGAGAAGACAACTTCAGAGAAATCATATTGCTTATTGGCAGCTCTGAGAGCTTCCAAAACAGGAGATTAGGGGACTTCTTATCAACTGCTGAAAGCAATTCAGGAAACAGAGGCAATTAAAAGGAGCTGATCCTTTAAGCAGGCAAAACAGCYGAAAAACAGTTCTTTCCAGAGAGTGTGAGCATGTAGGTGGGTACTGTCCTCCCTGCCTGAGCTGAGCAGGAGAGGGAAAAAAACCCAATCTACTTGTATTGGGTATATTTATTTTCACTGGTACATCTGCTGTCTCTGATTGTTTATCAGTAAGAACAATACCATTGACTTTGGTATTTAGCACTAACCCAGGGATCATGGTGTTGTTCTCCACCAGCCCCAAAGCCAACCCCAGAAAAACAAACAACAAAAAAAAAAAAAAAAAAAAAAAAAAAAACACACCAAACTTTTCATGTCAGTGCTCTACCTTTAAAAACAAAGAATTACATTTTCCTTGGTTCAACAGTATTCACTATCACACTAACTTAATTTATGAGACACCATAGAAATACCATGTTTTATACCTGTATCTATACTAAAACTGACATATCAGAGAAACAGTTCTTCAATTGTGAAATTATCATATGTGGCTTGATAAGAAAGGTTTGTTTCCAAAAGCATGTAATGCTACTAAGGATCAGCGCTCATTTTTGCCAATAAAACATTTTGTTTGTTAAACAAAATACAATGGGAGACTTCTGGTGAGACATTGTGCCAACAGTCCTCTTTGGGATCTTTTTGCTTTTTAGTGTTTTTTAGATTGTCTAACCTGCTGTATAAAGATGCAGTCAGTGGCTAATCTTCACAATAAAATCCAAGCCTCATTAAAAAACAAAACAAAAAAAAATAGAAAAACACAAATATTTGAGACTGTTCAACTGAAAGTAGGGGACTAGAAAGCAAATGGGCAAGAAAAAGCCTTTCTGATAGAACAAAGACATATTGCCATGTCTTCCTGCCATTTAGAGTCAAATCACGCTCTCAATGTCCTTAAGGGTCAGTGTTTGTCATTTGTTTGTACTAGAAGCTTATTTAGAGATTCTCTCAACCCTTAGATTCTGAACCAGTGGCCTGTCAGATAGTAAAAAGGAGTTCATAGACTGATAGCACAAATAATAGACCAGACTGTCACAGTGGGCCCATAAGCAAAAGGAGAATCAGCAGAAAAATCAGATGTTAAAAAATATGTTAACCTGTAGTTAATTATAAGTAAAAATTTCTAGGTCCATATTTCAAAGATGCTCCATGTATGATGACTTCATATTTCCCAAGGAAAAGGCTATGTGGTCACTGTTAAAGGACGATGGGGTTTAAGAAACAGCAGATGTGTTCACAGAGTTTCTCACAGCACACAGAAGAGGTCAGCAGCCGTGAAGAGCCTACAGGCTAGTTGAAAAAGGCAGACTGGATTTGCGATGAGCAGCTCTCCTAGTTCTATTAACCCAGTTGATTCATTGCCTGGAGCCCATCAGCCTTTTGATTTGACTAACCCCAAGTTTCTCTCCCTCTTCCCATGCCTCTTCACCCCCTTGAGCATTCTGGTATTCAGCCAGTTCTTTCTAACCCATTCTTGGCCACTCTAACCACAACCCACTTTGCAGCTGTGACAGGATGGGATACTTTGTTTGCTCAGAGAGGATGTGCCAGTGTCCCAGGTCATCACTCTGCTGTCCTCCACACAGCAGCCAGGTGAACAGACCTCAGGGTCATCACTATGTCCCATAGGTCTCAGTCCCTGGAGTGGGTAAGGGCAGTCCGTGGCTATCAGGGGCTGTCCAGCAGGATCTCTTATTCATTCAGTGAAAAATTGCATGTTACTTTTCTTACTTTTTTCAAATATACCTTTTCAGCAAGGGAGAACTTGCTGTTCTATATTGGTAACAGACTTATCCAAGTCTCTCCCTTACTTCTATTTTTTAGAAAATAGGTCTGGGGAATACATGCTGGACTTTTGTTTTGATTTTTTTTTTTTTTTAAGTTCAGACAGTTGGAAAAAAAAAATCAAACAAAAAACCTCACAAAGAAACCCACCAAACAAAAAATTCCTCCCACAGACTTAGCCTCTCCCCCAAAACTAGCTCCTGATGATTAAAGAACATGGTGCTTTGGCTTCTTTCTGTAGTCCAGTCACAGTAGGTGAGAGAAAGGAGACCTCTATGCTTTTCATATGTTGTGATCCTCAAACACTAACATGTGGATACAAAAACCGGTATCTATGGAGTTTATTTGTACAGCTTTCTCTTTCAGAATCTGCTAACATTTGGTCTTATTTCCTCACGCAGTCATGTGTTGTTTGTATCTTGGGGGGAAGCCACATAAAATTTTCAACTTTCTGCACTGTGGAAATGTTAGGCTATTTAGAATTAAACCAAGTGTGCCTTAAAGTTCTGTTTGCAGCTTGTATCCACTGTTGCACTTAATGAGTTAATGTCTGTAGAGTTTTGAACATCACAGACATTATATAAATTGTGCGATTATGAATTGATATGACTTCACAACAAGCTGTACCTTTCACAGTTCTTGGTTTTGATGCATCTCCAAGGCCTTATCTGAACTTAAAAAGCTTCCAAAGAATGCAACTCCAAGAAACTCTCTCAGCATGCATGAAATTTTTCTAGTAATGAAAACAAGAACAGAAACCCAAACCCASCCAGTTTCATAGAATCATAGAATGGTAAGGTTGGAAGGGACCTCTGGAGATCATCTAGTCCAACCCTCAGCATAGCCCATACGAAGACTGAACCCACGACCTTGGCATTAGCAGCRCCACGCTCTAACCAGCTCCAATTACAGAAATGGCTAATAGCATGTCTCTGAGCTGAAAAGGTAAAAAGACTTTCTTGCACATATTTACAAGAAACCTATGATATTCAGCAAAGTAGATGTAACAAACTATTTCAAGTACATTCCTTTCCAATATGCAGGACTGCCACAAAGACCCTGCCAGATCCTGCAGTAAGCTGTCAGCTGTAACAGGATGTGGGCTTAACTGACTGTTCCAGGTGGTATTTTGATCAGATAGACAGCMCAAGTATCTCACCATCACTCTTTTCCATACCTTCCCTTGCCAGATTTGGCCACAGGATCAGAGTAGACTGATGGTTGTGTTTCTTACTCCCAGAGAAAGAAACTGGGCTACAAGCATATGCAGTAGTATGAGGTAAGAGTTCATTCTGAATGTCCCAGTCTGAAGCGATTAAGATTTGACCAGTTAATATGCTTGCAAAAGTGCCATTCATAACCCTAATGAGAGGGGGAAAATAAAAATATATTGAGGGTTACAGATTTCATCTTGCTTTAGGGTTCTTGCAGTTTCTTAATGTGGCACTGTCACATACAGAAAACAAAYGTGTTGATTCAGAGACCAAACCCTTGGTCTCTGAACACTGTCAAATGGACATTTCCCCAGGTTTCCTGCATTAACATTTTATAATAGAGTGGCCAAACTGTAAACACCCTCAAGAAGTTATATCCAAATGACTTACAGCCATTTCTTCTCTAATCTTTTCATTTTCTGCTGATCTCTGTAGAAATACTGTTAATCTGGCAGTATATTCCAGCCTTTGATCTCCATAGAAGAGAGATGATCAGAAAAGCATATAATGTATGTCAAAATCTGACACTGATCGTCTTTGCCTTCGCTCCTTCAAAATTTACAAGATAACGTTCATATGGTAACCTTGGTGGATCAGCATTAAATAAGATAAATCAGCAGAATCTTAGACTGCCATGGTGGTAGGTTTTAATGAAGAGTTGACTCATAATAGAAGGAAACAAAACAACATATTGATCATTACAAAAAAACTTGTTCTATAGTTACTTTCTAGTTAAGGCTAAGCATAAAGGGAAAGTTATGGAAAAAATTTATTGTTCTTTCAGTCTTGGAATGTAGTTTAAGTATTCATCAGAGGCTGTACATACATATTGTATTTTTTTAATGATATAGAGAAGGCTACTTGAAAGGAAGTGCTAGAGCTTAAACATGTTCTCAGCTCTATGTTAGAGCTCTCCAGTTTCAGAGAGGAACAGTCCCACGCTTTTGAGAATCCCACATCAATACACCCAGTCCTAAGACGATGACAGCACTGGCAAAGGATAAAGGTCCCTGTTTTCAGTCTTGTCCCAGGACTGTGGAATAAACGGTGCTGGAAAGTGAGGACTGTCAGAAACAGCCTCCTCCTGTCGTCAAGCTGCACTCTCTCTCTCAAATTATAATTCTCTAACACAAATTAAGAGCATTTAAAAAAAAAAAAACCCTCCTTTTCCTTCCTTTGACTCACTATCAGAGTAAGACAGTAAGGCATAAACTAAGCAGGAGGATGAAAATCAACACATTCCCAAAAAGAGCCATAGTGTTCACTGACATACTGATATATACTGATAGACAAACAGCTATTACTGGAATAAGCATGATATGAAATCCTAACTGAAATASAAATGCAGCTACTGCTGGAGTGGAACATAGTAGCACAGTGCCTGTAAACAGGAGCAGAAATTAAGCTGTACCACTGAAACGGAAGGGAGAAGAAAAAGCTCAGCTCTGCTGTTAGCCCAAAGTGGAAAGTCTAGTTTGTGACGAAGGCAGTGGATGGAAGTTATCATGGCTAGAGTGTTAAGAAGGTAGGCAGGAATTCAGTGCTAAATCTGTGTATCACACCTGTAGAACACTCCAGTTCTACAGGTTAGTGGGCTAATTCAGCAGCAGCATGAGAAATAGAAACAACCTCTGAATCACCTAGATTTTTCTCTTCAATTTCTTCATTAAAAGAAACAGATTCCTTCTGACTCAACTTAAACATGTGAGATGGGGTTAAGAACTCAGCATAAGCAATTAGAACTACAAAACCTAGACTTTTATGGTCTGCACCTTCGCTATGGCAAAAATAAGATTTAAAGGCTCCGAAGGTAACTTGGTCTTTCTGTTGAGGAAGAAAAGAATTTTCTTGCCTGACATAATCCTTCATGCAAGGCCAATCTAAATATACAGCTTTATTACCATACTATTTATGGTTCTGAAGGAATCAGAAAGCTCACCCACCTGAAAATGATCAATATCTCCCAATTTCARAGCTGGAACTGACAAAAGTTTGGGGAAAAAYAAGCAAACAAAACCAAAACAAGCAGCTCTGGGAAAAATCTCATGAATTTACCACCAGCTGCTGTATTTATTTACCCCCAACTATCATCTCTGCAATACACAGGCCTCTAAGAGGCACAGGAGATACAAATTGCAGATTAYGCTTTGACACCTGCAGACTTTGATCAATAGAATCACTTGTGATCYGAAAATTAGGTTTTCATGTGCATGAATGAGAGTGCAAATTCCAGWTCTATCTACAAGGCTTTAATCCTGTTGCACAATTTTAACACTTGGGCWGAAACAATATTAATATTGATGTTTGACAAAGCATGTATCACCAGGAGGGGGAATAAGACATGGAGCAAATCTAATAATCAAACCAATAATGMTGTAGCATTGGGCTTCATTCTGTTATTAACTCTGTACATTAGCTTTGTTTTTCATGCTACTGAAATATTTTAGAGCATTTTTTTCTGCAATGCTGAAGTGTAAAGAAATTTTAAATACTATGAAAGGATATAAACCTAATCAAACATAGCTTATACTGTAAATCCACCCCATCATTCTCTTAGACTAATCCTGAGCATCAAAGTTATATTATTTGTTTATGAGTCACTGTATTCAGTTCTTGAAGGCATGTTATTTCTCTGTTCCAAAGAGCTACTTTCTTACAGAAAAAAACTGCTTGCAGTGTCAATTAGGCTGGGTTCACCTAAGGACAGACATCACCTATAGAGAATGTAGGAAGGTGTCAGTGTGTTCTAGAGGGGTCACTTCTAAAGCCCTATAACAAAGGAAAAAGAGAAAGAAATCAGTTTGAAGTAACATGTCTTGATAGAAGAGCTGGATGATGTTGGGAAAGTGTAAAGCATCTTGTGCTGTTACTTAAATCATTATCATGATCAGAGATAAACCTAGGAGAGAAAAAATCTTCGATAYGGGCTGAGCAGTCATAAGAAGCAGTTAAAGCAAGGAATAATGCTTGACCCAATCTTCATCTTCCTCTGGCTGCTACTAACTTCTATAACCTGTCTGGATTGATCTTCTCACTTCTTCCTCATGACTTMCAAACAGTGACATCTAGATGAGAACAAACTCCAGGTCAGAAGCTCATGTAACCTGGCCTGTAATATGCAGGGCTGAAATCAACAAATGTGAAACAGGAACTCTGCATTATGAGAGTGCTTGAGGGCAATGCATYGGTAACTTCTGTCATTCAGATTCACCCCATAAAAAGGGTCCAGCAACTGGAAAGGTGAAATAATGTGATGACCAAGCAGATCCAGCCAACTCATTAGGCAGTGCTCCACAGACACTTAAAAAAAAAAAAACAAAAAAAACTTAATTGTCCGCATTAAAAATGAATTAACACATCACAGGAGCACATCCTCTAGAGCCCTGACATTAGTGTGCATTTTAATAGCTAATTAAAACACTTTCACCTCCTACAATTGCCAGTAAATCCCAGATAGGGCCTTATTCTTGACTTCCAAGCCAAGGGAGAAGAGAAAAGAAGTGGAAACGTGCAGTTACTGCAACTACACATGAGAGGCAGGAAGCATAGATGATCATGTTACCTTAGGTTATCATGTTACCTTTGCTTAGGATTCACTATGGGAATCTAACATGAATTTTCAGTCCAGTAGACTTTCCAAAGAGCTATTTTTTTTTCTGCTATGCACTTTTGCCTGGAAGAATCAGTTATGATTTTCAGAAGTGCAGAGGCATCTGCCTCTGCAGAGTCAGCAGAGCTCAGATTCTGAAAGTCCTATTGTCTGCACTATAACGAGGCAGGACATTCAGAATACWGTACGAAAGAAAGAAGGAAAGGAAGAAAAAGAAAGAAAGGCAGTTCTGGTTCCTTTAACAGCACTGGCTGACAGATTTTTCACTGTTATTGGGTGATGGTCATATTYCAAGAAAAAAAAATGAAGATTTGGACAGGTGTCCATGTGCACCAGCYTTTTGGAAATTCCTCTGGAAATTCCAAATGTGTGTATTTCAACTCCCAAGAGAGAAGAGCAAAGAACATGATGTTTACAGAGTTTACATTGAGAGTCTACACCAAGTTGTCTCTTAGCAGTAAAGCTTAGCAGCCAGGGTTGCATGAAATCTATTTCCCTATGCAAAGGAACATATAGCACATACAACACATAAGTTTGGGGGAGGAAATGTTTCTATAATTTGGCAGAACTGTTGAAGTTGGTTGCCTGTGGATTCATACATTGAAAGGGAGTTCCTATATGGATTCCCTTATGTTTATTAAGGAAAGTTCACTTTGCAATCCATATCCTAACCTTGAATTTCCTCTGTTTTGGTCCTGCTTGTACTAGTTAAACAGGTGAAAATTTGATGTCTTGAAGACATCTTCTCTTCCATTAGCATTTGATCTAAATTGACCACTGAGTTCAAAGGTAAGCAGGAACACATACATTCTGTGGTAACAAATCTAATTTCCTTAGATTGGAAAGGAGCTGAAGGCTGTATAGTGTACTGATATGTTTTGGAGGTTTTACATGAGAAACTGAGCCAGAGACAGGAAATGCATCTCCTCCAGATCCTTCATAATAATGAACCTACATACATCAAGCTTGAAGCTGATGTATTGACCTGATTTTTCTTTTGAAGGAAATGAATCCATTTGCTAACATTTTCAGCAAAGAGAAGCAGATTTCCTGAGATTCAGGTTTGTACAGGGCCATGCAGAGATGTTTACCGAGAAATATAATCGAAGGAAACAGTGTATTGATGTCTGCATTAGATATAAATATCCAGAAATGGATGATCCAATGAAAGTTCAGACCCTTCAAACTGTGAGACTTGTAGCATGTCTTGACTACACAGCAGAGTGTCATGCAGAGATTCTCAAGAAAGGGCTGAGGCAAAACATGCAATAACTAATACAGAAGGGCGTGCAGACCCTTCCGGACCAAGGTTTCTTMTTAATTCAGGCACAGCTGTTTTCCCAGTAGGGCTGAGTAGTTTCTCCTTGTAGTGCTGCACCATACTGGTGATCATATCACATCTGAAAGCTAGGACACAATGTGTAAYGATGGAAAAGCACATGCAGAGAGAGCACTGTTTCATAGCTGTCAAGAGGCATCATTGTGCTGACACCATTTCGATCTGTGTCAGGCTCAAAGAAATGCAAATCCCAGGTGAGAAAGACAGGGCTTGATTTTTTATCAAACCAATTAGACTTGCCTACCTTTCCCTTAGATTCAGTTAAATATGCTTTTTGACAGTRATTTAACAGAATAAGGAGCCAGTACTCCTGGAATCTCTTCATGCCTCACACTGTAGAGAAAATTTAGCCCATAAACCACTGCTGTGGTACTGCAGGAAAGAAGATATGATTGAGGGAGGAGAAGATGGAGAAGTTCAGCTACTTTGTCCAAGAGTTTTGAGAGCGATCCTAAAGCCCTAGTACAGGGCCTGGAGCTAGTGTTGAGCTTTCTACAGCTTGTTCTGTTTCAAACTAGGTAAAAGACTGAGGAGGTATAAAACCGCCCATGAATTGGAGGATTTGGCTGTTTCTGTCCTACTTCAAAACTGGCAGGATTAAAGACACAATCTTAAGGTAGGTGCAGTATGGGAAGATGCTATGAATGATCCCACCCAGGTTTGTGAGAGAAAGCCAAAAATTTATTGGCTTCACAACACATTTCTGCTTGTGCAGCTTTTATGATGAGTCTAGTGGCAACAGCAGAGACACAGAAACCTCAGACCCCCTGTCTCTCCTTAGGGAGAATGGCTTTTGCCATTTCACTGAGGTCATGGGGGTACTGATATCATTGAAAATAAACACGTAAAACTAAAAAAGACCTCCTTCTATTGGTATATGCTGCATCTCCACGAGGGGTCTCTGCAGACACGGCTATGGCAGCGAGGCGCCACGCTGTGCAAGCACCCAGGAAGGGTGGGTTATGCAGTAGGTAGCTTTCCAACTGCAACAGATTTAATGGAGGCAAACTTAGGAAGAGGCAGGAAACAAAAAGATGTGCTACTCTTCTGTTATCGTACCTGGGAGAGTACTGAGTACGAGTTAGTATGTGTTTCTTATTTCCAAACGTGGTTATAGCACAAGGCTGAACTAAAAACATTATGTGGGTGTAAGCAGACGTCAGCGGCTGGCAGAGCTTCTGCTCTGCACTATTTTGAAAGCTGTTCCCTAAGCCCAGGCAGGGAATATCAGGCACTTGCCCTGCAAATAGTAGAGCCTCACCCTGTGCCTTCTGCCCCCGGAGGCCAATAACAGTTGCAATTCTGGGTGTGCACACTTGCAAAAGACTGCACACAGCACTGGCAGGTAGTTTTTTCTGCCCTTCTCATTACAGTCATTTGCAACACATGCAGAGTGAAAGCAGGTACTTTCCATRGCTTTTTAACTCTTTTTATTAGTCCTGATGTTTCTGTTGTTTCTTTATTAATCCTTCCTCCCACCAGCAGTTTGCTGCTACAGGACACCAAGTAACTTTTTTGAAGATACAGCCTGCTTTCATAATCACCTTGAAGGATGTTTTACTTTTTCTTCCATTCTGAAGTGATTAAATCTACTGACAATTCACACTCTTAAGGACGTTTCTCTGTCTGCATGTACATACATACAATCACTTGCATTTAATTGTCAGAAATAGAGTTAATTTATTTAACAGAATAATGAGAAATACAGAAAATAAAGATAAAAGAGACCTCAAGATGACTACAGCACCGATCTAGTTTCCTAAAGGAAGGATCAATTCTACCTAAACTATTTCTGATAGTTATCAGTGCAGGCAGTTTTTTAATACTTGGAATGATAGAGATTCACAGCCTGCCCATGGAATTGATTTCCATCCTTCCCATTAAAAGAGGGCTTCCTAGTTCCTCACCTGTGACTCCTTTCCTACTTTTTAAACCTCTGTGTCCTTGTACACTTGACTGTGGCCATCAAATAAAGMCAATTCCCTTCCTTGGCATAGAGAAGGACACCCATTACTCTTCTCCTAACCATTGAACTGATCTCACTCCAGAAGGGCTGCTACTGAATCAATGCCTGTTGCTACTGAATCAATATCCTCTGCCTGTTGACTCAGAGACTGCCAATTTCTGACTTTAAGAAGTRAGATATTATATATACATATATAAATGTATATAAAAATAATACACCTACAGACATATATGTACGTGTGTGTGTGTGTATTTTGAATGTATTCATTGACACATGTACAGTATATACATTTTGACTTCTCTTTCCTGGCCAAATTTTTCAGTTAATTTCAGCTTCTTTTTGCATCTTGAAAAATTACATTAAATCACATAAACCAGACACTCATAATCCAAGATCTGAGTTTAAACAGATCTAATTTTGGAGAAAATAAGAGCTGTTCTCCTGGTCTAAAYCAGATCTCTGTACACATAGCTAGAAATCTATGTCCTGGATCCAAATATTCCTAGATGATGTCTAATCTCAGGTCCCAAACAGAGCTGCTGCCTTTTTAGTGCATGCCAGCTTTTTTGAACTTGGATAGAATGGCTCAGAGTTTAACGATCTTATTTTCATGACAACACTGTGATGCAGAGAGATCATCAGATAAGAGGTGAAAGGTTATTTGGTGCTCTCTTAATCCAATCAATATTACCTCTTTAGCGAGCTACTGGTCTGGAAAAATTTCTTAAGATGCARGACTCACCCCACCTGCTCAGCTACAGTAAAAGGTATCCCAAACCCTGGCAGCTCTGAACCTGAATGTTCAAGGTCTGGAACAGGTTGTGGCCCAGCAAACRCAAGTTTCCTCGATTCCCAGCAAGAGTGAGCTTCCAAAGCCTCAAGAGAAAAGAAAAAAAGAAAACTTAAAAAAAGTAATCGAACAAGCACTTTGCTGCTTCAGTGCRTTTCTATCCTACGAAGCATTAACCATTTATAATGTATACAGCGTTCTCCCTGAAGACTACTGCAGCTTTTTGCAAGCATTTTATACAGGACTCAGATGGTACAGTGCTGAATTCCATGTTTATAAAGCTTGACAACAATTTGCTATAGACTTTACAGTAAACTCGGGGCAAGGGGAGAAGGTACATGTTTTCCCATGTCTTCTAGTGACTTTTTCTTACAAGATGGTGGGGTGGAAACGTATTCATGTTGACTATGAAAAGGTTTCATCTCAAACAGTACACGCTTTCATAGCCATCTCCTGCCACTTTGCCTGTATATGCAATTCTAGATATTATTTCCAGAATTATGTAAGCAAAAAATATACATATATATAAAAAATAAAAACAACTAGTGGAGCTGGGACATGGTCTTCAAGCTCTAAAAGTATCCCAGTAAAAAATGACAGACACATTTCTATAGTCATTTTCTAACCTTTTTTTTTTTTGTATTTCTTTTGTGTATTTCCACATTATAATAGTGTGTAGTATATTTTGGCCTTGCTTTGGCCAGTGTAATTGCACACCAATGTTGCTCCAACACACTGGCTGAGSGGGTAGGACCCTCCTTTCTCAGGGAGCTAAGGCAACTGTCTCAGTATGGGTTGCTACCATCAAGCAGCAACTCCCTAAAAGAACGGAAGCCAGGAAACCGTCATCAAGAGAAGGTCTGGCATGTGACGGGTTTCTTAGGGCATTGCAGAAGGTCTGGCATGTGACGAAATATGGTCAAATTTCTGTCACACAAAATGACTACCCAAGGTAATTGCTATTGTAATTGCTATTATTCATATTCTTTACTTCGCAGGATGAAGGGCATGTTTAGCAACTCAGCTTAAACTACATTCTGGAAACCCACAACCCACAGGTGAGAAGACGCTGCTGAACCATTCCAGATGGATTTTAGATCTATCTATATAAATGCAAAGGGATGAGAATTAGTAGTGACAGGGGCTAATTATGGTACTTGAACAGGAGAATCTTAATTGAAATAAATCAATGGCAGTAAGGATGGTAGGAAGAAAGAGTTGATTGAAGAGATTTAAAATGAAAAAGAAGAGACTGAATTACCCTTTTAAAATTTCCAGAGAGTCAGCAGCCAGCTAAGAGCAGAATGTTCTATTACAGGGGAAAACAAAAACAAAAACCAAAACTATGCAACTGCTCTTTTCTGTCGTTCCCAGATATTGCTCCAAGCACTTTTCAGACATGAAACCAAGACGGGCTGCAATTCTTCTGATWTTTTGGCTTAAAAATGCAAAAAGAGATCTTAAGTCTGAGATAAATGGAATATAAAATACAAAGACTCATAGACTAATTAAGAACATGATGGGCCATATTGYAGCTCTGTTCTCCTTAAGCAATATTATATCTGGACAGATGCTCATCTGAACTGTCCTGAGTCTCTAATGTTCCTAGATTTAGCAATGTTTCAGTACATCAGTACATATTCTCTTCTTTTCTTGCAAGAACATCTTGCATTTCATCCTTGTTTGCTCCATCAGATGAGGTAAAGTCTAGTTTTCAATACTTTTGTTGGCCAGCTTTGTCACCACTACACAGGCACTGTCTCTTGGGTGAGTAATTATCACTCACTTAAGGGATATACAGATCACTAGACAGATTTAGGACGGATTCATGTAGAAGACAGTGCTGGAAAGYAAATAGACACGATCATCTGTTGTCATAGTATGCTCAGAGCTACAGATCAGRACAACTCGGGTGCCATGAACTAATCATCAATTATCCACCCTCCCTCACTGGAAACTTGTTTATCCTTCAGATCTGGGAGTYTCCAAGTCAAGTTAGCAAAGACCAGCTGGCAACACAGAATTGGCCTCTTCCCCTTAGATTTCATTTAATCTTGGTCTGTTGTTTGCCTTGTTTTCTTTCTTGTTTTATTCATTTCCCTTCCTTCTTTTTTTCTGTTTATCTCTGAAACAATACTGCATATTACTCTAACAGATGTTTTTATTGTCATATATCCTCCTTGTTTATTGACACATGGCTAGACAGCTATTAGAATGGAATTAGAGGATTAATGACACCAAAAATCTGCTCCTGTACACAGCCTTAAAGAGGAAGGTGAGGAAACAGCAGGAGGAAATTTAAGAGAGTTTCCTCTTTCTCCAGAATATTAGGATTAACCATGTGAAGCAGGACGTTCCTCCTATTAGGGGGGATGTTAGTGAGAGTTAATCACTGCTGAGGGTCCTTGAGAAAAGCATCCATGAACCTCAGTACCAGACTTCCACAGCTGGATCTTATCCGTCTATCCCATTCCATTATCATTAATGGTCTTATGGTGTGGAGTGTGACATAGTCATTTAGCCATGGAGTGCAGAGAGCTTTCTCAGCCTTGTTCCCATGTTAACTTCCTGGTTTTGTATTTCAAGATTAYACTTCATTAAAAGATTGTTCAAACCCAGTAGCAATAGTTGCAATCCCCTAGCATTCAGGAGGACCATTTAGAAAGCAAACTCAGAAATGAGTTACCATTGGCTGAGAAACTAAAAAAATAAGCTTTATCCCAAGCTTCTCATCTTCCTCTACAACACTGAATGCTTTTTTTGTCCAAGAAAAATATTTCTGCCATTCAACTCTCATTATCTAGCATACAGTTAACTTGAAAAAAAAAATGAGTTAACAATATATTAGCAGCTAGACTGAGGTTTYATTCTGTGTGACCCAAATTTGACTATGACAATTTTTCCATATATATCTGCATAATATTTCCCCACAAAAATATCTCAGTTATCTTTCACTTTTAATACCACTCCTTAGAAATATAGAGGTCAACAATTAATAAGCTCATTAAAACTTACAAGCTGMTTTGATTAATATTCCTTCTCTAATTCCTTGAGAAATGTACTGTATCTCTCAGGCTAATGAAGACAAGGCAGAGTTATTTAAGTGTTTGTTAACAAAGCTGATTTGCATATAATTAACTGAAAAGATTCCTGTATTTACAACACAAACCATGCCAATCTTTTTTTTGCTAGAGTGTTTCATGTCAATAGACTAACTCCATGATGAATTAACGAAACACGTTATGTTCTTCCAAGACTAAATTGACTCAAAGGGATACAAATTTGGGGGCCATAATTGATAAAAAATGAAAATATATATTAGAAAACAAATTGTGCCTTCTTCCAAATGCTGTTTATGCAGTTTGGGGGGTGGGCGGGTTTGGTTGTTTGCTCTCACTTGCTTTTAACTAGTTACATTGCTTGTAGATATTTAAACAAAGTCTTCATCACATTACTGTATTCTTTTCCCTGACCTATTTAAGTAAAAATGAGYATCATTTCACTGATACCATGATTTTGCACAGATGTCTGCTGAAAATTACCTGCCACACACCCTCAAGCTCTGAATATGAAGGGCTATATGAAATAACTAGTACGTGCTACCTTCAGGGTGACCAGAAACTAAATTGGCCTTCCCTTAAAATATCTTTCAATTCAGACACAAATGAAGGGATGAGCCTTTTGTCATTCATTTCTCATTTTATAGGTTTTTCAGCACAGAGGTCATGATTAAGAGGAACAYTAAGGGAGTCTCTTCTATGATATGTTATCAGACACAAGATGAACCAAACAAAATTAGCTAAAACTAAAAACTACCCCCCTAATCTGATCTCAAAATAGCCTGCATAATAGCCTGAAACRGTTGAAGGGAAGTGAATTTGTTTAATTCATACTGGACAGGGACACTAAAACTCTCCATTGGTAAATCGGCAATGCTAGTTTCCTTGTGTGAACTTTCTTGCCAGTTTTCTTAGGGCCAAAAGGTAATAAAGTAAAAGAAAAAGCCCCACTGAAATCACACTTGCCTCAAGGTTTATAAAACCATTCAGCTCTTGATTATAGCACCCAATCTCTTCCTGCCTCCACTATTAATCCAACAATTACTTCAACTACTCTAAAGCCGTTTTCCAGCCTTTAGAGCCATTTCCCCCATTTATTTATAAAACAATTAATAAAAGAAAATTATAAGACAACCCATCCCATCCTTTACATACCAGTCGGTTCCTGTAACAGCCAGGAAGTTTTAGGAATCTTTCTTTCTTGAAGGTCTTTATTTACCTCAAGGAAAACTCAAGGAACTCAGCAGGTCATTAAATAAGACTCCATACTAAAGCAGAGACAGCCATCCGTGAGTAACAGAGCTCACACGTTTTCAAACTTTTCCCCACTTCAGCTGCTACTGTAGCAGCAATATACAACATGAAGAGAACTATCTCATTAAAGACAAGTTCATGGACATCTGAGCACTTTCCACTTATGGTCTTGCTATGCCAACTGTTAAGCCATCAATGGGCAGTGTCTTTCCACCTATGMAAAAAAGCAAAGCAAATCATGAAACAAAATAAAACCCAAAATCAAGAGTAAACACAAAAATAGTGGCTCCAACATTGTTTGATGGGAGCTGAAGAGACCAACAGTTCTCAAAAAAAAAAGAGAGAAAAAGAAAAAAAAATGTAGATAGAGGTGGAAGGGACCAAAGAGAAGAGTAGGGACAAGGTAGAAACTGATTACCAATGCTCTGAGTTAGAACAACTTTCATCCTGCAGTGCTCATTTCATATYTTCATTTCCAAGAGCTTGTTTTCTCAACAGTCTCTATAGTTTACATGTGAAAGGCCCTGCATAGCTCTTGCTCCTGCTGACAACCTGCTCGTGCATGACTGAGAAGTGACCTATTTGCACACTGAGAGGAGACTGGTAAACTGCAAACAAGCAGTGGGATGAAGAAGCTGTCAGGAGTTTTCTACTGCTATTCTAAATCATACCCAATTGCCCTACCTATTCAATAAAATCCTGACACAGTCCAAGTTAAAAGGCTCCATACCAAATAAGATCTTTTAAGTAAAAAAAAAATCAGCAGCATTAGTTTTGATTTTGGGATACCACATTTCAGAGTCAGGAACTTCCTAGGATAAGAGGTCTGTTCCAGAATAAGATATCCTATAGGTACCTTATTACTGCTTTATTCTAAGCGTACTGCAGGTGAAACACGGTCAGTCACAGTCATTCTGACCTAGTGGGTAAGTACATACTTTGGTGAGTACAGCCATTGAATTGATCACAAATGCTGGTGGTATAAAAAGGACCGACCAATGTCAGAAAGAGGCTCCAATATCAGCATAATTATCAACCAAAACACTGCTAGCAAGCTTATTCAATGAGCCAAGCATAATCTCACTGGCAAGAAACCTGAGGAAGAAACTAGAGGACTATATTAAGAGATAATTCACTATTTTTGTCTGATCTAGATTTTTCTTCTTTCCCCTACTACTGCTTTTTATACCACTTTCTAACCTCATAAATACTTCTCAAAAAAATAAAAAAATAAATAAAGAAATCTAAAAAGATGGCTCTAAAGAAAGTGTTTCTCCCTCCCAGTTCTGGACAACTGAAGTCACACACAGATGAATGGACGTACATAAGCTGTATGCCAAMACTCGTTTTGCGCCTTTATTATTAATGATAAGATACTTACTCTAATCACAATCACTACTCTCTAGACAGACTCTATAAAACATAATAAATATGAATCAAGCCGTTTGCAAGAATTTACTGCTGSAGGTGGATGAATATGGCTAGACAAAAATGTCCGGCATAAGCAAAGTAATGTATAGAGCAARTGAGACTTTGATCTCCATCTCAGCAACAAAAGTCTGAAAGAGCTGTTTTGCTGTCCTTGGGTTTGTGCCAGATTTACTGAAATAAAACTGTAATAAGTCTCTTGAATTGTTCTACACACAGTTGTTTTTAAAGGAAACTTCACCTAGCCCAGCTCAAGTTAGGGAAGTGCAAAATACTACATAAAATGAACTTTGCATTATGAATATGATTATTCTAGGTAATTTAACAATAGAGATTWAAAAAATGTGCAAATGATGAGGAGAATTGAGAAAATAGGTTTGTGTCTGTTGGGTTGAAAAAGAAAAGACAGAGACCTGATAAATGACTTTCTAGCGAAATATACCTACTTTGTTCTATGCAACTTTTAGGGCTGGGAAAATTGTGTTCCTTTATACTCCTTTTCTAGCATCTTGAGATATATCCCAACAGCTAAATCACCCAGAGAAGGAAGGAAGGTGTCAGTGCTGGGGCATAAGCCCTGGTATATTGGATGTCTTAAGTTGCAAGGTCAGAAAGAGAAATATTAACCACAGGACAGTTCTGGAGCTTCCCTGAACAAAGCCACCATCTCAGGGCTACTAGACATCTGCTTACCAAGAGCAAAAATGCTAGTTAAATACTAACASAAACCCTAAGTAATTCTAAAAGTTCTAGCTCCAGACTGCTTTCACAAAGCTCTCTTAAGTGTGATTCTCAGAGGTCTAAAATTATTGTGTTGCTTTCCTTCAGTCATGTTATGATTTGGGGTCTTTCTCCTCCTAGCCACTTGTTTTACAAAACTTGCAATAATACAGTATCTTTGAAAAGGCAGGATCTCTGCTTCTCTTTCAAAATTCTGCCTAAACTGGTACAGAAGTTGTTAATGGGAATCAACTAGCAAGCAGGCAGCATGGAATTATACACATCCTGTGTGTTGAGAACTGGGCTGCAAGGGCATTCCACAATGGATATATCAATGGACTTGAAGTATTCTCGTATTTGCCTTTCAAAGGCCCTTCCAGCTCCATTGGACACARTAGAGTATCCACCACAGGGTCATATTTTGGGTGGCTTTCAGGTTTTGGAGCCATGTGGGTAATTACTGATGTGTGCTAAAAGAACAACTTCMTATCTTCTATAACGTCCATTTTTCAGACATCTGCTTCTTTTACCATTAGGACTCTAGCCTTTAGGCTTTTGCTTTAAATCCGAGGAGCTCCTGTCTTTATGYTAACCTGGAAGGCATCAAAAGTTAGATACTCTGGATAGCCCTCTGTGATACTCTCTCTACTTCTATTAACCATGGAGAGAACTAGGTTAAATAGCAAGTATTAGCCAACACARTATGTTTCTACTTCCCAGGAAAGTTTCAGCATACCACATTCAGCCTACTGCACTCTAGACAGGTTTTTCTTTCCCCTGTTGCACATCTTGTCTCCAGGATAGTCTTGAGCTATGAGGGAAAAGTTGAAATAATGTGGGAAAATTCATGCCAGCTAGGAAAATTGCAATAACTCATTCAATCTCTTAAAGCCAGAGCTGTAGAAAGGGACCTAGATGTTAAAGACTTGGGGCCAAAGATTCTACCTTGCAACATCCTTTGCATCAGCCTGAAATGTTGATGTTGCATTTACCGGTGTGGGTAGGGACTCCACACTAAAACTAATTAAGTTGATGAACAAAAGGACTCTGGAGTGTGCAGAACCAAGAAAGGAGCCTGCCTTTTAGGCCATTCACTCTGTATGATTGTGTTTTCACAAGGCTTTCAGAGAATTTCTCTTTTGAAAATAATGGAAGAGTGAAAAAAAGGACTTTTCTTTCCACTACAAGGTGAGGGAGTTAGATAATGCCACCTCATTAATTACAGGGAAATCATAGCATACGAAGCCAAAGAAGAGGCCAGCCTGAGTTCTTTTTTTGGTATTATTGTTCAACCACAGTGACAGGAAAATAAGTAATAAATCAGAATCAGACTGCACTTGATGATTTTACTTTGCAACTCATCTTGTTATTGYGACAGGCTGACACTAATTAGCACTCGATGCACAAGGGATGGATTACCATGGCCAATAGATCTCATTAACCACCATGAAGTTCTCATGCCATGACTAAACACAACGAAGAACAGAAACTCCAACAAATCACCTGTCGGCAGTTGTAAGCCTCACCATAGAGTCACTAGTGCAAAGATCAAAGGGTACCAAGAGAGTCTGCATAGCCAGTTGAGTAGATTTTCAGTAATTTATTAATTTGTGTTCTCATGAAGGCAGAGAACTTGACAAAGAGAAAAGTCCAGCATCCAGAGTTTCTCATCATCATTTGAGTCAAGCCTGCCAGCCCATACTGAGAGGGAAACTGAGGGCACATCAAAGTCCATGCCACTGCTGTTTCATGGAGCCACTTATCAGCAGATATGCAGTTTGTGGTCCCCTTGGGGTAAAGGGATGGAACAATACATTTTGGACTTTCTTCTCCATCCAGCTGCCTATTTGCGTTAAGCTTGTAGGAAATTTATTCTCTAAGACCTGTCAAGTACGGTTGAAGCTGCCCAACAACTTTATTAATAAAAAATGAAGGGCAGGAGGGAAGAAGAGACAAGAGAGATATCAAAACAAGCACACCCACAGATGTTGAATGCCTACAGTCACTGAGCCTCTTTTCCTTAGGAAAACAGCCTACTCTAACTGATGGATCCTTTAACTGAGCTCCTCTCTAATTCCCCAGACTGCCACTTCCTATGTGCACTGGTGTAATGGCCCTAAGCACACGGCTGAGAGCAGAGGACTCCACTCCATGGGCAAGTCTCTAAAAGTCAAGTGGATGACCCCAATGGCAGGCACTCCTTTGCTAATCTAGACCCTATTTTAGGCAAACTGAGACCCAGCTGCAACAAAGTCTCTCCTAACATGCTAGGTTTTACATAAAATGTCAAATAGGAAAAAGCTGACACCGTAGGCTTTCAGGGGATTTCCTAAGAATTGTGGGGGTGACTGAATCATGTGTCTGGATTAACAGGGCATGAGCTTCTTCACTTTAAATAGTACTGCCTCTTGGATGCAGGCAGAGCAAGCAGCTGTGCCACAGGCATTTAGGTGACAATTTTGCCTACTGTAAAATCCTTAGAAACTCAGCCTAACTTCTCTTGCTAATTGGAATGGGTGAGTGTATGACCCCACYACCTCATATCAGCAGGAACTAAACCTAAAACTAAAAAAAACAAAACAAAACAAAACAAAAACTAAAAAAAACCCCAACACTGTTTCTCTAAAGAAATGGCATACTTTTTACACTACAGCTTGAGCTGATGTAAAGGCTTAAATTCTTAAGCTTAAATTCTTAAAGGTAAGAATTCAGCCCTACAGTATGCCACCGTGGGTATGAATGGCTCTGTTTTCTTAATACCCACTCAAGCAATAGAATACTTAGTAGTCTAAATGTTTGTAGTGAGAGYATAATTAGTCTTTTTTTAAGAGTGCCTTCTGAACTGAAAATAGGAATAAMACTTTTTCTCAAAAGAGAATCATTTCATGGAAAAAGACTGGGTTGGTTTTAACTGAGTTTTTTTCCCCCTTTCTGTTTTCAATTTCAAAAAATAATAACAAATCAGAATTTGGCATTCAGGTTGCCTCAGTGATCTAATTGCTTTCAGCTTTCTCCTTCCCCAAAGCTGKGAGTCAAGACAGGCATTCAGACTCTAGGCAATAAGGAAGAGCTATTAATACTTTTTCTTTCTTTTTTTTCCTCTCTCTCTTTTTTTTTTTTTTTAAGATGAACACCAGGTATACATTTTCATATTCCCTTTCAGAGATTCCTTTACATATTTTAACCAGGAAGATACTGAAATACTTTCTTCCCCTTTAGGGATGTTTATAGTACTGCAGTTGAAAAGCAAGAGTTCTGCCATCTACCCACAGCCTTCCAGCCTATTTCATCAAACAGAAGATACTTTCCAGTGTACAGAACTGGAGTATCTTGGACCATGCTGTTTCTGGTCAGGCCTGTCTACATAGCTTATTTATTTATGGCATTTTTAATAGATGGAACATCAATATTTGATAATATCCTATGAATGATTAAAAATCAAGAAAATTAAGAACATGAAATACAAAAATCTACTTTTAAGTGACGCTGGGTTTGTGATATCCATAAATAAACCATATGATGGCCAGTTCTGGTTTTMTGAGATTTTGCATTAAATGAACAGGTGTTTCAGTACATTTATAGCATGTTTATAGCCAAGTCTGTGTGAGCAGAATCTGACCAAGCAATTTTAAAGTGAAGTATAATGAACTTACCTCATAGTAGTCTGAATTTTTTGCTCCTTAAAAATGCATTATTTAAATAAATACAAAAAAGCATGGTCAGAAAAGSGACAAAAAAATTAATTTAGATAGATGTGGCTATATTTTTGCTTTTAGTTTCTTCTTGATAAACAAGAAAGGCCTAGATTTACCTCAAAGAAATCTGTTATAAAACCAGAAAAAAGCTTTGAAAACATGTGAAATAGTATACCTGAACATCATTTGCTGCAGTTKAAGACATCTTTAGGGTTTATTCTTTCATATTTTAACTGACAAATATTATTTGTTAGATTATTTGTTGCTGTTTGGCTGTTTATTAAACAAAAATGCCTGTTACCCAATAAGAAAGTATTCATTTTCTTTTGCAATCGTGAACAGAGATAAGGGCCTTAATAAATGTTTTAGCTACATATAATAATAGACTATACCAGCTCTGAAGAATACATTGCCTAAATTGGCAGGACAAAATATAGGGGAAAAACTAATATTATTATTTTACAGATGTGGACTGAGACTCAGAAAAATGTATTAATTCAGTGAGTCTGGTAGTGCAGTGACTGAATATACTTCTCACATAYACTCTGTATCTAGCAGTGAGAAAATTCTGTCATTCCAGCACATGCCGAAGAGTAGAAAACCCTATAAAAACACTTTCTCTTCCTAGGGAATAAACAAACACCATGAAGATGAAACCATGAGGAAACAGAGACAGCAAACTGAGAACTACATTTTARCACAAATAAAGGTTTCTACCTTTAGGAGACTTTACATAAAAAAGCACCAAACTACTAAGGACAACTTTAGAAAGACTGCAGTYGCCTCTAAAGGAGGATACCATGAGCCAAAATTCAGATTTTTCCTGACCTGATTTAAATCAGTATAATCATAATAAGAAATGGAATATTTCTTTCCTAAATCCCAAATTAACATTTTCTGTATATGGTTGTGCATGTTTGTGCAAGTGTGTGTAGTTTAAGAAACAGAAACAAATATGTTAGTGCAACTAGATACACACATATATGCATGACAGCCAATTTAACAAGTGAATTAAGTCATTTATTTGCGTCTTGGCACTAAATAGATATCAATTTTCACTTGCTTAATTGCTCGTTCTTATTGTTTGATGAACATCTTCCTGAGAAATACCATAATAGACTTCACTGACCCTTGAAGACTCTATGAGGAGTTCTATCTGTTTCCACAGTGAATTTACCTAATTCCTTTATTTTTGTGTGTGCGCTACTGCAGATGTGCCAGTTTTACCAGTGTGATATTTTGCCTGTACATCTCAAGCAACCTGTAAGGTTATACGCATCGTTGTTTTGGAGACGGTAATAGAAGGTTCTGGGTAAGGTAAGAGATCTGGCCAAGAGCTGACATCAAACAAAGAGCAATGGCGAGAGAGCTGAGGTCTCAGCTCCCACATCGCTCTCCAAAGCATTTCAACAGCTCAGTGAGCACTGGTATCCCAGCAAAGTACACCTGCTTTTTTTAACCTTGATAACCAAAGTACCGGCCCTTAAATGAAGGGACAATCAGCTTGTTTAACTACTTGTAGCTCTTTTATCTCATTCATAGGCTACATAGGATACAGTCAGTTGTAGTACCACYGTTGTGTGCAGTATCACCTCCAAGCCTCACCGAGGAACTGGACCCCACGTACCAAATGCTGCATGTAGCCTGACAAAAATCTTTGTCATGATGTTCCTGGCTTGATCATGGCACGTAGATTTCAGTGGCTTATGGAGCCACTGAAGAATCCTGTTGACAAAATTGCAGGAGTGACAGCAATTAACTAGAATTCATCTAACAAGGGGCTATCATAAGGAACTGCAATTTTAATTAAAAGCTGGAGTACTCCACAGCTTTGCACAATACTCTCCTATCTGTTTCCTGTCTGTGGTGGTTGCAAATAACAGCTACGAGTTCCTTCTATTTTAATTAAATCCTATTGGCCTGACATAATCAACTTCTCTTATTYTTGTTATCTAACAATCTTTAAAGAAACAGAACTCAAGTGCTATTTAGTATTTGCCAGATTCATTGGTGGTTAAATATAATAATGCCAGTTAGGCTTCTCAGGGTTAACCTGATTAATTAATTTACCTCCTTTAAAAAATTGTCTTCCATGCTGACAGGAGATCAGAAAAAGAGAAAGGGTCTATGTGCTGAGCTTTCTTGCCCAACAGAAACAAGCCCAT
Source organism: Rhea americana (assembly GCF_003343005.1). Lineage (NCBI taxonomy): Eukaryota > Metazoa > Chordata > Aves > Rheiformes > Rheidae > Rhea > Rhea americana. The sequence continues at coordinate 2,282,217 of NW_028185084.1, read as the reverse complement.
CACTGATTTGTCGAATGCAGTCAGTGGTGATTTCATCTAAAACATAGCTGTCATTGGATGAATAGCCTATTCTGGGGCCACTGAGGCCACAGCATTTCTTTTTGCTCTACTGGGTTGCTGTGAACAACAGAGAGCTACAGATCATTACAGTACATTATAATTATTACGTAGATTATTATACATCTACAGTAGATTTCTTCTACGCTTTACAGTCACTCTTCCCCTTTCCCTCTTAGGAAGTAGACAGGCTCAAAAGGGGGAGCTTCCCCCAGGGCCAGGGCTTTAACAGACTTCAGCTCACACTGTTACTTTCTAGCTGAACTTGATGCCTCAAAGACCTTCCCCCTTTTCAAGCAACAACATCTACTAACATTCAGAATAGACATGAGCCAGTCTTTACAAAACAAAACAGACGTTATTTGCCAAATTCAATGCAGTATTTGGGGGTGGACCCTAAGGCTAGAACAGAAAAGAGGAAAAAACAGGCCTACTGAATTGCAGCAAGGGTCTAGGTAGGCCACTATTTTATGTCTAACRCTGGCCAGAAACAAATACCTAGAGAATAGCAAAAGAGCAAGGTAAAGATACAGAATGCTTTCTTGAAATAAACTCCAACCTCTAACCACTGGAGGCTTTGAGACTTCCTGAGACAGAGTTGCTATCTATTTAATAGCAATCAGTGGATTTATTAACTTGTACAGCATAGCATGAACCTATGAAGTTTTTTTCACTCTCACAGTATCCTTCAGCAAGGGGTACCACACTTCACAAAGCACAGCATGCAAAAGCTTCTTCCTCGTTCAGCTAGATGATGCTGGGCAGACAGGCAGGCTGGGATATTCAGCATGGATTTGATACCATCSTTTTTTGCTACATCATGTAGCAGAGTTTTCAACACTTCAAATTCTGCTACCTCATTTGGTATTGCTGAACTTCATGAATCTACTTTGGGGAGGTGGGTTAGGAAACAGGATTGCAGCAGAGGGAAGTGGAGAGACAGAAGCTCCTCCAGAAAGCCATACAAAATATTTAAACTATGTCTCTCCTCTAGAGGACCCTTTTTCTTTTGCCAAATGTAATTTAACTATCAGGGAGTGTATTAAATTTGACAGTGGCTGAAGAAGGAGCCCAATATCTCTGCCTAACAAGAGCCATAAGAATCAGTCCCTTTAAAGCTCTTCATGCTCTGCTTTTCACATCATCTTGACTAGTCCAGCCACCCTGTATCCTGCCTCCAGCAGTGGCCAGCAGCAGATATTGTGATCTGCCTCATAAATTTTCACGAGGAGAGTCAGTCACAGTATCTAGCTAAGCTAAACCAGGAGGCAGCTTTTGAACCTCCCAGGGCTTGGCTTAAGGAAACCACTCCTCGGCTCCCGTTTATAATGCCCATGAAATAGGACCTGTGAATGAGATACTTTCCCAGAGCAAACATCTSCATGATCTCATTCTCCTGTTCCTAAAGCATCTCTGATGATGCTTGGCATCCTGCCAAACATTAATTCCTTTGCTTGTTCGTCACACACCAATGAGCTTATTTATTTATTTATTTATTTTTTTAAGAGGTTAATTAAATACTGATTCTAAGACTTGGTGCATACTGTCACTTCACTTGTTCAGAGGAGAGCTAATTTATGTGTCTAAATCCTTAAAAAAATCTTTGTTGTTTTTTCTTCTCTCTCCTCTCCTTCCAGATTTCTTCCTCTGTGGATTTGTATAAATTATCCTCCAGAGCCAGGAATACCATCTTTGGTTGACTTGACTTGACTTGATTGATCTATTTTAGAGCTCCAAGCACTATGATGGTAGTGCAGTAAGTTAATAGAAAAYGGAAATAAGTAATAAAAAAGGAGAGGAGATTTTGATTTTTGAAACAGCTCTTTGCCTACACAYTGGACCCTTGGCTGAATTACTCTTCCTGGATGGCTAGCAAATCYAGCTTGATTGTATTCACTGAAGTTGGAAGTTTTGTAACTGAAGGTAGGATTTAGCCAGGTAAAAAGGAAAGCTTAAAAATACAACCTTACATTTACATATTTTCTCTTCTCCCTGATGTTTTATACTTAAAGCTCCTAAATCCCTTTGAAAATGCAGAAGGCTAGGTAAATGTTCATTATTGTTATGTTCATTATTGTTATTATGCACTTCACATGCTTATTCCACATGCATTTCAGAGCATACTCAGGTCCCCCGTGCAGCAAATTACCTAAGCATATGTTTACCAATATGTACATGAAAGTGCTTTTCTAAACAGAGATAACTACTAAATCTGGTTTATATTTTTACCTATAAAAAAAATCTGAAAATGTAGGGCCTTCACTGTTCATCTGCTTTAATGCCTTAGGATGAATGTTAAGGTTGGGTATCTSCCTCATACTGATATTTGGATGGGAAACTTCTGATAAAATAAGCAGTTTGATTCAGAAAAGAACATAGAAGAATATTCCCTTTTTACATACACATATRTTCACACACAATTGCTCACTCCTTCAGTTTAAAAAATAAAATACAATAAATCTGCCAGTCACTTAGGAAACTGTAGTGGCCTCATATTCTGGAAAAAGCACTTGGATTTTCACAGAGAGTTACTCTAATTCCTGCAGAGAACTGCCTAGGTTTCCCTTTGGATAAGTGCAAATGATTCAATTCATGGTAGAAATGATCATCCTCTTGGAGTACTTYCCCACTGAGCCTATAGACTCAGGGCCTCAGTGATAAGTCTACAGGTAGGCAAGATGAATCCAGGTCTGAATACTYGAATATAAAGACTCAAAATCAGTAGCTTTGTTTATTTTTAAAATGGAATTAAGAACAATTTCTCCATGTTTCAATTTCTTCTCAGTAGAAGAAACAGTAAGAGACACATAACAGTGTCTCCAACTTCAGAAATGTAACACGGAAATAAACACTTTAAATTTTTGATTGGTTTCAATACTAAAATAAGAAGAAAAAACTACCTTCATGTTGATCTGAATATAGCTGAATTACAATCATTTGTGCAACTTCAGCCAATGATTCCTAAATTGTGGAGTCAAGCACTTCAACTTTTCACACAGTATTTTACATGTGTAATGTCTGCACACCTAAGTGTGTATATCTAGACACATGCACCCACACAAAGCAAAATCTGCCCAAGGWAATAAACAACCTTCCTCATCAGACCATCTTAAATTCAACCAGGAAGCAAAAGAAACGCAAAGTTAAATTATGAGTAAAACCATTTCCCTCTATCTCAGACCTTGATGTACTKAAATTTTAATCATCTCAGATGCTAGCTGTAACAAAGGTCTGGTCTTACTGAAGGTATGATTTTTATCTTGATGCTTGCCAGCATCCCAGTGAGGCTGTAGGCACATAATTTCTTGGCTGTAAATTCATTAAGTGAAGGCTGTGTATTATTCACATTYCTCCAGCTCCTTTCACTCTGTGTTTCACTGGGCTCCTTGTACCAAAATTATTCCTATACTCTGTGCTCTTTCAAAAACTCTCAAATTCAAATCCATTTGGCGATCATATGCAATCTGTATGCATGTGAGTGAGTGGGTAACACTTTCAGCAGACCAAAAAAATGGGGGTCACATCAGCCAGGGACTTAACAAATAAGAATAACAAAGAAAGTCAGCAGCAAACAATATCAATAATTCACCTGTCCATCATTCCGACTTACAATTGGAGGAAGATCCTCTCTCCTCTTGATAGATAGGCAGGAGGAAAAGGCCTGTCTGAAATGATTAAAGGAGGCAGTATATAACAAGCCTTCCCCATGCTGAGAGTGCCAAGAAAGAAGCTGGTCACTGATATTTAAACACACATTATCCTTCCATCTTCCTGTCATTTTGTTCTGCAAGCTGTTCAGATTTGTCTGTGCCAGTAAGGCGGCTGTGAAAAGCAGCTAAGCAAATAAAGGAAAAAAAAAAAAAAAACAGTCTGAGAACAGGATTTGGATTTCAAAATCTGTCCTTGGATTTTTTTTTCCCCCAATTTCCTTTCTTCTTTTTCTCCCCCTCCTCTCCTTCAGACTCAGTGTCCTATTAACTTTCAAATATGCTCACACCTAAGCAGAAGAGAAGTAATGCAGGTGAAAAAGGATGGAAGGGGGAGAAAATGCTGTTATTTTAGTCAAACAAGTGTAGAGTTCTTTAACATGGGGAGCAGAGAATAGCTTCAAACTTTTCAAATCCCCTCTCAATGCAAGCTAAGAGCCTGTTTCAAGCACTGATGGAATTAGTTATGTCTTGCTGTACTCCATCCCCGCCTCACCCACCCCTCAGTGTGACTAGCCTGTCTACCCCTTCAGGGCTGAGCCACCGAGTAACAACCTGGAATAAAGCCCAGATTTGGTTTGCATTGTGAGTGATCATAAGGGCACTGAAAACAATGTGTGATGAGATCCAGGGGAGGAAAATGAGGTATCTATTCAACCTATCTCTGTAAAATATTTCCTTCAAAGTCTTAGCACAAGGCTGGCTATGGAAGARGGTGCAGTTGACCCATGAGATACATCTGGATAGCAAAGCAGTCCCAGTTATTAATAAAACATTTCCCTGGCTTGCCACAGCTCACCGAGTTCAGCTAACCTTTCAACTTTCAACCTTTATTCTTCTTGATTGGCCACTTCAAGTCTTAAAAAGGCAAACCCTCTGCCTGCCCCCAGGGTGAGAAGATGAAGGTAGGGAAAATCAAAGACAAAGATATTAGTATTCCTGGTAGCCATTTTTTAATATGACCCTTTGTAGATTTTGAAAGTGTTAACCCATTTTACTTGGCAGCTGCACAGCATCTTTTATTTAATGTACTCCAAATCTCAGGCATATATGAATTAAGTCATATTTATTTCATCGCTAGGAGATAGAACTGTCATCTTTTTTGTAGATGAAGAGAGCTCCAAAAGGACAGAAATGCTAACGAATTTGTTGAACCCCAAAGAGACCTTGCTATGAGAAAGAAACTGCATTCTTATGAACCTATCCTTAATCAAGAAAGTGCTTATGACTCCCTTGATTTAAAGGGAAGCGTRTACTAAGGTGAAATGAAAGTGAATAAGGCAACCTTGGAGCTTCATTATAAGATTTCTTCTTTTGGGATCCCTTATTCCAAAATGTAAGCATGTAGGGCCTTGACATCTGTAACACTSCTGCCAACCATATCAGCCCCAGTTTATAAAGATTAGTGTTAAGATACCTCAGTAATAACAACCAGCAGCCCAAATCAGGTCTGTAGGAATAAAAYGGTTTTTCAATTTCACAGTCAAAATAAAAACATTAGTTTGGAAAAAAATCAATTCTGTTGGAAGTAGATTCAAAATTCTGGAGTTAAAGTTTTGTTCAATATGAATTTTCTGATCAGAGAAAAAGAAAATTCATTCAGCTGTACCAAAAATAAACAAAAATTACCYATTTGTATTTTATTACCATCAAAATTTGATTTCCACCATATCAAGCCACGTTAAAGTCTCTTTTACTTTATTAATAGCCAGGTGTAATTCYCTTTAAAAATCAGAGAATAAAGCGTTGTCTTATTCGTTGAGCTTTATGTTCAAACTACATTGTAACCATTAAGTTGTCTCTTTATATTACATTTTGAAGATACAAACAAGATACACAAACACAATCTGCATTCTTTACTGTAATGGAGTAGCTTAAATTCTCCCCAAGCTTTTCTATAGTGTTATAAATTACTGCAACAGACAAATAGAGAAATAAAGGAGCAGCGACACAGATGACACTATAACCTTCCAGTATACACGCACTGCCACTCTTTTGCATTGAGCAGTTAACAGCCTAAATTAAATGCATAGTGCCTCAGACAAAATACTTTAAGTATAGGGCAAATTAAAGATTTATTTTTAGAAAAAGAAAAAAAGATTGTGATCCTAGAGTTCAGGTTATGTAACTAAGATGAAAAAGGTATGAMGTGAAACCCCTGTTATTCACGTTTGTAGAGCTGTTGCTTCCAACCTATGGAGCTGACCAGAAAGCCACATACGTAACCTTTCTTGGATGCACCGAAACAAAATGTTACAGACCAGAGCTATCTACATGTGTACAGTGATGAGAAATGCATCTCATTGCTTCCTTCTACGAATAAAGTTTCTCACACTGGAGTTGGAAGGAAGATGATGAAAAGTTTTCACACACAAACTGAGTAAACCTAGGAAATGCATTAAAAAACCCCTTTTGGTTTAATGGAACCATCTTCTAGTGCAAAATGTACCAATGCTTTGCAAAATCAGCTAAATTTCTGCAGAATTGCACTGTGCATGTGTGTGTATGAGTGTGTGTTCACGCATGTGTATTCATGCGTGTGCATTTGGGAACAGTGTCTGATAACTTCATAATGTCCCACAAGCAATTTTGTCATTAAATGTTTTGCGTGCTCTTTCAAAAGAGCATTCTTTTCCGTTTAATTTTCAACACTATGTTTTATTTTATAAAGTCGAGGAAAAAAAAAAAGGAAAGTTAAGAGACAGGTCAATTAAGTTTATATACATTTTTATATATATATATATATGTATGTATGTATGTATGTATGTATACACACACATATTGTGGAGTTTAAGGGATTTTCTTGTGATATTACTTTATTTCAGAATTTTTTAATTCCTTTTTCATTAAGAGATAGGAAGAGAAGAATTCCAGTTTATGAGAAAGACATATATGGACACCTCAACATCACCACACAAACAGGAAGCCCACTTGAGAGCTTCAGAGCTTATTAGTTTTTAACAATTCTTTTCATACTTGAATCTCAAAAATTGATTGACATCAAACATCAGTGGGACTCTGGTTAGATCTAATTAATTGGCTTTGTTCCTCTAACAGGAATCAGGACTTTACAGTCCTTGCTGCTGGCTGCAGGTGCTGGGAAAGAGCCTCTTGAGCCAAAGGAAAATTCTCTGTGAATATTAGTGAGCTTTTAAGTCAGATCCTATTATCAAATATAGTAAGAGTCAAAAAATGTAGATAGGCAGATGAAAAGACTGATCACTAAAACTACTTCAAAACCTCTTTTAAACRACTAAAGCAAAAGGATACAGAAAACAAAATGATCTTTTTTAATATCTAAGTCATGTGAGGTACTGCATTTTACTATACATCTGTTCTTTAATCATGTTATTTCTGCATGCACATTGAGTATATATGTGCACTTCTTGTTGTACCTAATCAAAGCTTTGTCACTTAAAAGAACAAAGATTTGTTAACATGACAACCTTAGTGGAAGACTGATTATTTGCAAGGCCTGGTGGAAGACTGTGACCTACTAAACCCTCATTAATTTCTTTTATTAACATCTGTTAGCACACACTCACAAAAATATGTATTGAAAACAAAGAAATAAAAGTCAGAGTGACTTTGGATTTGCTTGATTCTGGTACGCAGCCTTCTACTACCTCCTCCATTCCTGTGATTTGCCATCAGCTCATCCTCATCAAGACTAAACCCAGCATTTCCTAGCAGCAAAACCTATCTAAGTTTGAATTTTCCTGTACTATCAAATGACACATCAATACACAGTCTCTCCCCCACAACTTRAAATTCGAGTCCTTCTCTGCATTACTGAGTGAACCTGGCATCTGCCTTCATAAAAACAGGGTATGTTTTTAATCTTTCTTTTGTTTCATACATACCTGAAAAGAGTAGATTCAATTAATAGCCTCTCAAATGCAAAAATGTATCTGCTCAGGATTAGTTGTTCTAAAGAATTAGATCCAACCCACTGATATGTTGCAGGTAGCTTTCCAAAAAAAAAAAAAAAAAAAAAAAACTCAGAGGCAGAGGTGGAAGGCAGAAGCACACCTTCAAGGTCTGTCCTATCATCTTGAAGATTCAGGGTACACATAGTCAATCTGCAAGAGTACTCATCTCTCCATCAGATTTCCCTAAAGTGCCATATCTCTAGATGACTGTCATAGTTCATTATAGTAATTTTGGATATCTGAATAAAAAAACAATTCCTATTCATGGCTCCAAGTTTTCCTCGGGAATGTTCTGCTTCCATGACTTCCACAGCTTAATTATGCATTGTAAGAAAGAAATTAGGTGGATGCTTCTTTTTCTAGATTATTCTCATCTGAATAGGAATTGACATTCTTGAGAGAACATGGCCATTTAACAGCTGCCTGGTACTATCTACTTGAAGTTGGATGGTCTCGGTCCTTTTTTCATGTACTCAGTAATACATGTCTGTATTATTACCTATGGTCAATACACTTCTAATGCTATTATTAAAAGCACTCAATTGTTCCTTACCAGTTAGGTCTTGAGAAGAAAAAAAAATCATTATTTTTAATTAGAATTTTTAATAGGAAATATTTTTCCCCTGGAAATAACTCATTAATAGCACCACAAATGCTAGTTAAATTTCACCTAGGGAGAAAAAAAACAATATTTTCTGTATTTTCCAAATTTGGAATTATTCACATTAGAATTTGTATATCATGAAAACAATCTAGCATGGAAGGGAAATCCTTACCAGACTGAAATATCGCAATTAACCTATGTGGTTTTTTTGATAGAACATCAACTGCATTTTAAACTTTTCTTCTACTTCATGATTTTGTCTGAGAATGCCCAGCCCATTGGATTTCAAACAAAAATATAAAATTCCATTCTTTATAATATTAAATCAATTTTTTGTTACAAAATAAATGCATTATCCTAAATAATGACTTCAATTAACTTTTAATTAACTTAATAATTAAATTTTATACSTAGAGCAATATATGTTTAAAGATTTCTTTTGAAATGATGGTGAGTGTTGTAAGTTAAGGCCAAGCAATTGACCTCCATGGAAGGACGCTGKCTTATAGATACATCCCAGCCCACAAACAGCTTGAGGAACCACAGTTAGTAGGGGCAAGGGAATGACAAGGAATTTGTTTCATCTAGAAGGCTAGGTACTTTTCTTGATGAAGGAAGTGAGACCATATGGCATATAGCACCAAGCAGGCTCCAGACATCCTTTAAACAGCACTCTAAGTACCACTGSCCATTTTCAGGGGAGAGTGACAGGGAGAAAGTCACCAACAGCTCTGACATAAAATGTTCTTTTTCTTCATATGAGTCAAACTAGAGACCAAGTTCTACCCCTACTGCTCACAAAGACTACCCCCTTGCTAGATGCATTAGATAGGGCAACGTTCAGAGGAACTACTTGGGGGTTAAGAGCGCTATGCAGTGACTGTAGCTGTGGTAGAAGCAGTGCACAAGGTACAAAGAGCTCTTCAGCACAAATAACTAAGGAATAATTCAGCTAACGTGCAGAATATGCAGTAAGGCCCGAGAGGCTTTAAACGAGCAATCAAAAACAACAACTACAACAAAAAGAACCAAAACAAAACAACCCCCCCCCCATACTCATGTTACCACCATACTGGGATTTAAAGCCTCTCGCATCCAAACTACCCCTCAGGGTTAGGTCTTTCACATACATCCAGGTCAAAACTTTCCCCTTCAAAATTTCCTGAAGCCAGTGAAATTGTCCATTGACACAGACAGGACATTAGACAGCTGGTCTCCTGGCCTGCAACCCAAGACAGCAATTCTTGCTCTGTGGAACAAAAGATCATATATTACCAAGTGCAATACTGAGTAAATGCTGCCTATCTTAATCCATCTAAAGGTACCATAGAGAAACATCTTCATGAAATACACACGGAATATTTATGACCTGCCGTGACTACAAGCCTTGAAGGATGAATTTTTCAGGCTGTAAAGGCACATTGTGATGAATCTCAAACTATTTAGGACTGACACTCATTTTTCCATGGACAAGTATTTCTTTTTCATAGATAGGATGACATGGAGAATCTAACTGGGACACAGTTTAAATGGTACATAAAAATACAATTCAGAGGTATTTTCTTTATTTTTTCCGTGGCTGGTATATTGATGTTTTTCTGTGCTGAGGCTATTTAAACCCAGGCAACAATCTCCAGTCTTTTTAAGAAGAGTTGCACGTTTTTGTGAATATTAATATACTTTGGTCAGGAGGAAATCCAGAAGTCTATGAAACCTTTGAATCTTGAGTTAGGCATGCACCTGAAGTGCCAATATGGCTGAATGTTCTGAGAAGTAACAATCTGCTGCARTATCTTCTACCAGCCCATTTCAGCACTGATTTTACAGCTCCCAACATGAAAGCCTAATAGGGCCCAATAGAATAAAAACATAAAAGAAAATAATTCACTGGGACCAAAGCTTTGAAGATTCTTAAAACCGATGGTCTTTAGGTAGAAGATGAGGCTGAGAAAAACAAACAAAAGCTCCTCTAACCCAGCAACACTCCAAGCCTTTTCTCCAACTTGACATGAGGTGATTCATGCCTGGATTTATTTTTAGAAAGCAGTTGTGATGTAGGTGCTGCAATTCTGTCATCAGAAGCAGAATAGCCCATCAGCTGTATTATTTAAGCAAGATCATCATAGTGTCATTAACATCTATGCAGAGATTTCTGATCAGCCCATGATAGATTTACATTTCTTTTATACCTGGGACCTAGATTTCTRTTGAGTGTTATCTGGATTTCCTAATCATCCAGCAGCATCACATTGAATGCCAYGTATTTTAAAACCCTGAGCTATTTCCCCTCTCTTTTTATTATTTTTTATTTCTTTTTAAAAGGTATSTTTTATCTGAATGACATTTAGATTGACACTTGGCACCTCTCTCCAGAGCATAACCTGTCATACTGAAAGCATACAGTGTCATCACCTCACACACAGGAGAAGAACATGCTAAAACGGGACAGAACCATTTTCTTCCTTGACTTAGGGCATATTCTGTTTTCCTTTGAGTTATGAGAAGTTCCATATTATGAGGCCTACAAGGTCAGCAGCAGGGAAGTTTTTGAGCCTTTCCCAGTAATGGGGTTATAAAGAAGAAATAATCTAAGTTGCAAAATGGAGTATATTTTTTTAAAGCCAGGATGTTATAACCATTTAATTAAGATAATAATGGGACAGAACAGAGCTAGGTGGGTATACATTACATCTGAAAATTCTGTCTCTCATGCTCAAACTAGTGAGTCAGAGCAGATGTAATTAATTCAGCTTAGTAGCTCTAGGGCATTCTTGAGCTTCAACCCAAAACAAGCAAGCAGAGATAGGCTGCCAGCTAGWTACACTTTGGGGTGGGGACAGGGAGGGGAAGAAGGATGGGGAAAATTAAAAATAGCTTCAGTTAAAGACAATGATTTTCATTTAATTGAAGATGGGCTGTCCTCAGGTGCTAAGGGTTAAGGAGARTAAGAAGAAAGAAATTCAAAACTCAAGTGGGTATATATGAAAGGGTAAAATGAAAGTAAATCATCTGTGCTTTTTAAAGCAAGTTATGCCAGAGAAGATGGGGCCTGTGGGTTACTCACCGACTGAATTTGTTACACAAGGCTGCAAAGTTTACAAATTAGTCTCAGAAATCGAAGGGTATGGTTTCTGGACTGTAATTCTATCCTGTTGTAAAGATGGGATTTTAACTCTTGGCATCAGCAAGAATCCACAGAGACCACATCTATTCTCTATTGCCACAGCAGTAATCACTGAAGCCAATATTTTAAGGATTYCTGTTCACTCCAGAAATTAATAGTTTCCAAGACATTCTCAAAAAGCCTACTCAAGAGAAGAGTTTGGCTTTGAAAAGTCTTGACAACATACTGCGGTGACTTGGAAGACTGTGGACGAAGGAGAGTTATCTAAGTGATGAGTTAAGGGAAGCCTCAGTAATCCCTTCCCAAGACGATACTTTTCCAGTCATGCTTGTGCTGAATACAACAAAATTGTGAATACAGTTGGACATGTAAAGTGCGAAAGACTAAAGAATATGGCTAAGGGTAAGTGTGTTTAAGAAGACACGAAGCAATTCCAATACAGAAAGCATTAGAAACCTTTTTCACTTTTCTAGAATTGCTCTTAAGGATAGATTTTTTACAGGGAGACAGAAGTTCATTTTTGACTTGGTTTTAAGCTTGACTGTAATTCTTTAGCCTCATTAGTCTGTGCATAGGTTGAATTTTTTTTGACATTAGCTTTACAGTGGGAAAGCTTTTGTACACTAGAGTAAAAGATCACCTCAAACAAGAATTACCCAGATCTCTAAAGCCAAAGTAGCTTCATGACTAATATATGCCAGTTACTTCCCTGTGTTTCATTAAATCAACATGGATTCTTCAAACTGGCCTGGATTTATAATGAAGCTACTTAAATACATATTCCTTACAAAATAAATAAATAGACAAATTAAACTCCCTGGGGAAAGGCAAAATTGTTTATTACAGTCCCTGTAAGCAAACGGTAGCCACCTGTACACTTAACAAAAGGTGATCTCTAGCAGTAGCAAGTCTATCTCATAAGTGCTTTCTGGATTCACAGAATAGTGCTGATTAGAAAAAACAAAATAAAAACAAAWACTGCCTGTGGAAGCTCCAAGAACATTTGAAATCTGTTGTTACTGATTTATTTTCCTTCTCCGGAAGTGCAGAGTTTTACCTCATACTTATTTTAAAGGCATCTTGATGTATCCTAACTGCAGTTTCACTTTTGGGGATGAATTCTGTGAATTACAATATTTGAACCATTAGAAGGGAAATTCTACATGCAAGATCAGGCTCTACATCTTTACAGGACTGGTCCCTGGGCAGGGGGAAATGGTGTATTAAAGCTAACAGAAGAGAGAAAACAAAACACAAATTAATATGGGTCTTTCTTCAAATAAAATGAGAATGAGACTGTGACAAAAACAGTAACAACAGCCTATCCATATGATTTCATTTTATCCCCCTAAAACAATTTTTTGTTTATTTTGAACTTACAGTCTGTGTATTTCTCACAATAAAGGATACTAGATCAAACATCCCTTTCTACTCCCCAAAATAATGCAAATCAGAAACAATAACAGATTTCAACTAGCTTCTTTTAAAACTCTTATGGTAAAGGAAACTGGAGTGCTTCTCAGTATCCTTGTCCCTTCAATCTATCACACTGAYGGTGTGATGAGGCATCTGCTGCCTTCTTCAGCCAGCATAATAATGCCAAGGTCCTCCATACAGTCCTGCAGGCCWCAGAGCGAGCCGCTAAGGGCAAATATCACTGAATAGCTTTTCYCCACCTATCGGTATCAACACCACTCAGTCTAGACAAGTATAGTCCTTCTCTCTGCTGTAATGACCACTGTGATCAGAAGATAGAATTTTGATGTGGGAAGTGCATATTAAACATGCGCTTACGGCCATCAACACATCAATGGCTCCATTGCCTATATCTTTTTTCCCCCTTTAATCCACTTCACAGCTGAATACCTATATGAAAGGAGGAGGGAAATGCTTAGGGACTAGCAAAACTTCTGAGAAGCTCACACAGAGAAAAAAAATCTAGAGAAAYGTGATCCTGCAATCCAGAAAGTTGCTCTGGAGACCCTTACAGTGCTTTCCYATTGCACAAATTCAGTTTGTGCCTTCTATATAAGGAGAATGACATCCTCACTCTTTATAACTTCTTTCTAGTTCAATAAAATCAAGATGGTGCATTTTCTGGCTACATGCTCAYGTATGCTGCAACCATCTTGGCTGAACCATCAAACAAAGCTATGGTATTAAAATGCTCCAAGTTATCATGTGGATCCCCAGCAAAGAACAGAGAAACTAGAATGCAGCCTACAGTAAGCCTCCACCCCCTGTCCCAATACATACATCTATTCCCTTCCAGACAATATATTAATACAGAATGACTTGGGCTATATTTTTAATAGCTGTCTACAGCCTCCCACAAAATTGCACAGAGCTTATAGAAGTGTTTACTGCCATCACAAGGTACAAGTACAATTTACATGTGCACCCTCTCTCCTGCAGTAAATTGTTTACAGGGGAAGTGCCAATAGACAGCACTCCATACTGCATATTCTAGTTTGAGGATTTTGTAGGACAGATACACATGATATGAAGCTCGCTTGGTTTCCTCAGTGCAGCTCTTTACCTAAAAACTCTCAAAGTATTCCATGCTACTTTGTAAGCATGAGTCTACRTTTGACCCTAAAGCAAGGCTTACCAATACCCCACACTATAAGATGTTCAGAGCCACATCAGGTTGATAGTCATTGCACATCCCCAGGCTCTGTCTGAACATGGAAAAAAGACATAATCCAACACCATCCAGCAGCAGATATCCCAAACTCAGATCTTCTTAAGCAGAGCTAAAGAATAACAGGCTAACAGACAGCAACAAGGAAGTAAGCTCATGGATAAAAAGAGATTATGCTAATTCAAATCAATTTTATTATAGGAGACTTCAGTGATATCCTGAAAAGTTGTCAGGTTAAATAAAGAAATATCACTGAAATCCCTTCAGCTTAATTTATCTTTTCCTCCTCCATGTTACTCAAGCTTTTCTGTGGTACTTTCCTATCTTGTTTTCTGTAAAACTACTTGGATTACATGGCTAAGCCAGATCCTGGCTGCAAAACTTTAGCTTGCGTCTGTCAAGACAACTCTTATTACTTTTGTGAAATACAGTTGTTTATCTTCCAAAGCAATAGTTCCTTGAGTTATGTGATTATATGCATGAAAGTTGTACCCCCTCCCAAAAAGGAAAAAAAAAAATCCAGGGAAGTGTTTCTAGCCTGCTTGACTTGTAGAAAAAGCCTTGAAAAGAAACAACATCAGCAGAAAGCTCACCCATCTTATACTAGGCAGAGGCAAATTAAGAGATTGAATACATTGTTATATTTTAGAACTCATGATACTTTAAGCCAGTTGTCAYGGAAGCTTCTCCATCATCTGGAAGGTTTTTGATTTACAACGCTACAATTGCAAATGCTACAACACCTGGAGTCCCAGAACTAATCCATGTCCTTGTCCCTTTTAGGTGGATTATGATCCAAAGGCTGGCAGTAACAAATACAAAATGCATTTGCAAGCAGGTAACAGATGAAACTGTACCGGGGGAAGGAAACTCCTCTTCTGTCCTCCTCCAGCCTCTACACATCAGTATGTCTTTGTGCAACCTAATCATGTGCACAAGATTAAATACATTTTAGGAAAGATGGAGAACAACCTGGGATCATTTCTAGTGCTAATCGATCAAGCACAGACCCAACAGAATCAATTACATGCAACTGCTGTTCAGGATTGTCTGAGATGACTGTTTCCAGGCCATTTTCTCTTTGTCTTTTGTCACAGATGTTGTACACAAACCACTCAACCAGATCTAGTGTTTTATTAATCAATAAGTAATTTGAAAACTAACAGAAGGAAGGGGATACAAGGGGCAGATACTTTAAGCAAAAAACATCTCTTCCAGTCACAAAATGACAGACTCTTTTACTGAATAATTTGAACAACAACAGAAAACAAAACAAAAAAATATCAGGGGGAAAAAAATCAGTACAAACATTCTAGTGCCATACAACTCCAGCCCAAAACCAACAAGGTCAGGCCCCATCAGCTTCATCCTTAGTCATAATGAAACAGATTTAAATCTCAAATAACCATTATTTAAGTAACTGTTATTTCATTTATTCATGCAGTCTCTTTTTTCCAGCACAACTAATTAGGCATCCAGAAACTATCCCTTAGACCCTGGTAGTGTTGAGATAGCATCCTTTCAAGATAGATTTTTCAAATTCAGTAATTGGAATAGTAAATTCTCAAAGGTATAACCATGACCAGATGGGATGGCCAACAAAGACAAACTTACTACGGTGAAAGCTGCTAAAAGCAACAACTGCTTTAAATCTACTAATGCAAGTAGTAGRTTTCCATGCAAACAGTAATTGGAGAATCAAACATCTTAGAAAGACCAAGAGTTGCGTAAACTCTGGCTTTCGGGCTCAGAAAGCCTGTGTTCAGGAGAAACCTCTACAGACAAAGAGGAGATAACCACTCAAGCAGTGAAAGATTAAGCGGGTGGACTAAAAATGCAGGAATTGAAATATGTAGTTGCAGGTGATGTCTTGCAGATAGCAACAAATTGGATACCAGAGTAGAAGCTGTGAGGAAGAGCATGACACAAAATAGAGTGGTGCTTTATCTGGTACACAGCTCACTAAAACCACAGACAGTGATTTCTGCACAAAGAAATTGCCTGCCATTATTTCTCCACACAAACGTTGTACTTGGGTTAGCAAAATAAAAAAAAACCCTAAAGACTGTACTTGACTGATGTCATCAGTATTTTCCCTGAAAATAAATAACTTTGAAAAGCCCTAAGTGTTGGTCAACTCACAGCAAAGGGCATTTTTTAAAAATAGTTATGTAAAAATCATTAGCTGCAGCATTCCTTATTCCTACTATAACCTTATAAAGCCTGTGGGTCAGTTCATACAGTAAAGAACATAGCTTTTTTGATAGCCATAGTAAAAAATAAAAATATTAAAAAAGCTATCTTGAGATCAGAGTAGTCCAATAGAACATTCTGCCTTTCCATTTCTGCCTGCAAGTTTTGCTAAAAAAATAGTTATTAAATAATTATCTAAAAGATATATTTTTGGACTGCTAGTAAATTTTAACTAGCTCCACATAAAAGTCATTGTGTAATTAATTAGCAATAAATGTGCCCTGTATCCTTATAAGCAAGTACAAGTGAAAYGTGAATAAGCTGACTCTTGAATGTTAGTTATATAAAGGTTCATACCATAGGAGATGAGCTGGAAGATTATTAATGGGACAGAGAATCTTCTGATTTCCAGCCACTTTTTCGATTAAATTAATCTTGAAAACCACTGAAGGCATATTTACCCTCATGCAGAGGCCTCCTTAAGCTTAASTCTGTGACATGAGTTTTTGAGATCTGATGTTAGCCCTCTATAACAGAGGGGACTGTACAACAACCACCAAACGAACTAAAAACACACATGCACCACACACCAGACCTGGAGCATCTTGTATGTTAAAGAGGCATCTCAGAACTGCTTGTTTCCATCTTTCCACTTCCTCTCCAATGCTCCACAGATTCATGTTCAAGACACAGTAGATCAATAAAGAGTGGCCCTTCCTCACCATGTCCCTTCCAGACATGCCAGCACCATGCCATGCAACACAGCATGCTAATGTCTCACCTGGAGACACTTCAGAGGCTGGAGAGGGAGATTAGTTTTAACATTTCCTTTATTCTTCAGTTCCTTGATTTCAGTGGTGACTTTCACCTTATCCATGAAGAAAAAAAAAGAAGAATCACCCTCACCCTCAGCATTGTGGCCAACAGAAAAGGAGCAAAATATCTCAAAGGGACAAGGAAAGAAAAGCAATTGTTGTCACTGCCAGTCATGTCAGCTGTGTGCACCATGAAGCAAAGTACGAGGCAGAGATTGTAGGCTAGCTGGAGATTGGCATTAGAGACATGCAGTGCAGTACAGCATCAGACTTAGCATCTCAGATGCAGCTGGGCATGATGCAACACCAGGCAGCACCAAYCTAAGCTGGAACTGTTCCAGTGCTCAGGTAGCTCATGTGAAGGCAGGAGAGGCATTTCTACTGTTCCACTCTACTGTAAGCAGAGCACTAAGGAAGCCTCAGCTAGATTTTCACTGCAAAGACATGCTTTTGCTTCACATAGAAAGATGAGGACAAAGTAAGAATCTTATCTCTTTTCCTAGAAGGAGGTGACAGCCCAGGCAGGACAGGTCTGAATTCTGCTGAATAACATTGTCTCTGAAGAAGAAGCTGTTTTATCCGCTATGCCACATGAAGGCAATTTTCCACCAATTAAATTTTTAGATCTTCCAAGCTCTTTGAGATATTAGGTTTTGCTTAGTACAACAAAAGAACTCGAGTAGTATGGAGGTGATATCACCTCCAATGGCCTTCAAACACAAAAAACAAATTTTAGAAGGTTGCCTAAAGATGATGATGATGAAGAATGATGAACTCTCACAGTTCAACAGTACTTACTTTTCAGAGTGAGTAAACTGGCAGCAAAGCTTACTTTTGAGGAGATCAATAGCAACACACCATTTCATATACAAGAAGCATCACTTCAATGATCAGGGGAAATGGCCGTACTGATATTTGTTGAGAAGTCACTAATCTCTGTGTTTCATTCAGAGGATTTCTATTGTAATGTCTCCCTAAGCTTGAATTATCATTACGGTTGGTGTTAAACTGCCAGAAAGCAAACAATAGGGTAGTGAAATTTTGATCAGCATACGTTATGTTTCTATCTCCAAGTAATATTAATCAGCAATTAACTATAGAGCAGCTGTCATGCAAAATCCTGTTGCAATTGCAAAGACTAGATGAGTCCAGGAAATAATATAGATCTCCTTTTTAGGCTATTCTGATATTGTTCCATAAGCATCAAGAGACCTGAACAAAATGAGGTAAAAAGGCCTCGTAATTTTCTTGCTGGAGAACCTTTTGCTCAGCACCATGACATGTTCCTATCATACTTCTGCTGAGTTGGTCAATTAAGTGATTGCCTTTGCATTGAAATAATCTATTAGAGAGAGGTGGGGAAGGGAAAGGATAGGGTTAACCCATAGCATAACTCTATTTAAGTATACTCAGAAAATAGGAATCTGTTGCACTGAATGGCATATYCTGACCTCTTTGAAAGACTCAGGCATACAGCTATTGAAAGTTCAGCCTAAAGCCTGAATCTCTGCAGCCCAAGTACTCCTAAATACATCTTTCATTAGCTGAAAATGCAATTATTTTTATAACAATACTTTTCAGACAATTTGTAAGAATATCAGGGAATTTTTTCTTTCCCTCCCATTTCTATTTTAAAATCAGCTTCTATTAGAGGAGTAAAAGATTTACTGGAGAAATAAGTGCTTCACTTGCATTTAAACCACGTAAAAGACAGATTGGCTGTGTTTTTAGACATTTACATCAAAGTAATTATAGCACTATATAAAATACTGGATTCATTATGATGCTCTGAAACAATTTTTATGTAATATTAACTAAAAGGAGAAGAATGAGAGAATAGGAAACTACAAATTAAACCTTATGATTTGCCTTTTTTTCTAGTAAACTCATCCTAGGTTCTGTGTAAGCAGCAAAGAGATAAACCCCCGAYAGAGGGACAGGATGAGATGGATGATGAAACAGAAGATAAAATGCTGGAACGCAACTCAGGAGGTTTGTATTCAGTGTCTGGCTTGCCACAGGTTTCCTATGTACCATGAGGCAGTCTATGTATTTGTGTAATTAATCCTGTACTCAAAATCACAATAGTGGTAGAATTTCCTTTCTGYCTAGTCCCTTCAAATGGTAGCCTATTTGAGGGAGGTCAACACCTTACTACAAGCATTTATCCAGGGCTTATAGCAGTAGGCATTGTTTTTTCTTAGCTACTAAGATAATAAGATTCTGCTATTTGAAGAAAGATATTTCAGAGGGTTCAAAATGGCCATGGAATAAACAGGACAAAATTAATAAAAATGAGTATCAAGGAGTATGAAGGAAAATGTTCRGATAATGAGATCTCTAATTAAAAATAACTATGTTTGTGAAGAGTTTCACAAGTGTTCAGAAGTGACATATTTTGAACTAGACTGCATAACATAGCTGGAAATATTGTGAAAGCAACTACTGCTGTTTGGCTGATGTTAACTAATGCSTTATTGAACACACTACTTTTGCTAGGCTTCTGACTATTCTGAGAAGGTTATAARAACTAGAAGCTATCTCCAGAAAGGCATACACAGGTTATTTCTAAAATTAAGAATAGTTTCCTGCTAACAAAACCAAAGTAAAACCTACTAGAAGTGCACTCCCTGTTCCCATACTTATAGCAGCTTCATCTTATGGCTTGACAATTGAGAAAGCAGAAGGAACTCCCAGGAACCACAGTCTTAAAGCATGCCTTGAATATTTTCTCTCTCTCCTTTTTTTTTTTTTTTTTTTTTAAAAAATATTACACCCCCCATTTTTTTTTTTTTTTTTTTTTTTTTGGTCTACTTTACACATTAATTTCCCGAGTGTTTCCATACTTTTATTTGGTTAACACATTAGGGTACCTAATTCTTATTTGCTGCACAAGTTGCTCATTTGCAATCAAATTTCAATCAGTATTTGCTTTATTATCATAGTTAGCATCACTTTGCACTTTGGTATTAACTAGAGAGTATTTGAAAAAAYAACTTGGTGTTATAAGTTGAGAATACCATGCTTTGTTTTTCTAACATACACAATCACTGTAATGTTGCTGGGTCATAGCATAACTTCCAGTTACCAAATCCTAGCCTCTCAAAGGATTATCAAGTAGCCTTCTCATGCTTACATTTTCACTAATTGCATTTTTGCAAAGCTAACTAAACCTTAGTAGGATGAAACTGGAACTACAGCAATTGGACTAGAAGTCATCCCCACCTGATGTTCAAAGCTATGTCCATTTCATGGAGAATGGCATGGCTCTGTCTGGAGTTCATCCATGCTTCTGGGATACCGCCAGGATAGCAACCCTTGGACATGTTTAGGGCTGCTCCTTACTACACATGTCCAAAAATTTGTYAAACAAACAAATGACAAAAGAGTAAATCCTCAGTGATCCAAAAAACGCAAAAAAAGGCTAAAGTTGGACAAGATAGGCAGATCTTTTGGCACTTTTGGCTGTGACCAAAACAATGATGCAGTATGCATAGGTAAAGCTCCTATGGCATGTCTGGGTCAGTTTAGCAAGACTCTCATAGTATCAGCAGACTCRGACAGTTTGAGACCTCAAACAATGACCTCAGTAACTCCACTCATCTTTGCACACTGTCTGACTTACGCTACTAGCAAGCATTGCCAAACAGGACCCTCACGATCCAGAATTCTGGCTACGAATCCTTATATTGGATCATTATATGCACACTTTTTGATCTCTCTTTCATCTCTTTAGGACAGACTACATGGGGTCAACTTTTCCACAGTCCAGGAAGCGTAGCTTTGCTGCGGCCCAACAACCATGTAGTTGTGGGTCCTTTCCAGGTGTCARCCTTTACAGGAGTGAAATGCAGTTCACGACATCAGAACGGTCCTTCTCAAAGGCCTGAAGATTCAACTCTGCATGCATGAATCTCTGATACCATCATGTCTCTTCTTTGAAAATAGTCCTGTGAGCAACAGAATGTTGCCTCCTGGCTTATGAAACAAGTTTAAGGGAATACAGCTGTCTCTTGACAGTGCAAACTGAAATAGTTCCCCTAACAATGCTATAACCATACTAATTACTTAATACTGTCTTCCACTTCCCCATAAGGCAGCTTCACTTTCGCATAACTTCCCTGAATATTCCTGGATAACTGTACAGTCCTTTTGATTAAGCTTACATCTGTCTTGACATCTGAGTAACATACTCCTTCTCCTGCTACTTCCGTGATGCATGAAGCTTTTCCCTTTCCCTTTCACTCATAGCCTATTGCAGCCAGGCATCTGCAAAGGAGAATAAATTGTAGTAGGAGGAATGCAATGCAGAATTGTCTGAGTAAGAATGAAAAACTCAGTTATAGGAGGAGACAGTAAGGCTATTGAACCACAGATGAGTTTTAGTAACCTACATTTTCAAAAGGCTCTGCCAAAAGTTAGTTTGACATCTCTGTGAACATGAAGTTAGTAATTCTAGATTTACTAGAATTTCACACTAGCAGACTTAAAGTTATTTATATATATATATGCACACACACACATATAGATATATATAAAATCACTGTCTCTCATAGCCAAATGTCAGGCAAGTTAAGAACCAACATCACCAAACTTGGCTTTTAATTTTATGCCTCAGGTTTATCTTGGACAATTTGAAATTATACAAATAGGTACCTATCCAAGAAAACGTTAGTCTAGGTACTGAAAGGCCAGTTGTTGGAAAGAAAAGATTTGAGAAGGRTGAGATTCTACATACATTGAAATGAATGTATCCTGCAGCTATTAAATTTACAGCCAAGAGTTACTGAAAAATGTGGCAGTCAGTGGGGAAAGAAGAAGTTACAGTAATTTATCTGTATTTTGAATTAGAGACTTCTAGATACTTAATAGTAATTGTGCAAATGTTATCGTGTAGTGAAATTCACATTAATCTCATTCTTTCTCACTTAAGGAAGGATCATTCCCTAGACATTATTCAACTCTGTTTCAGCAATCTCAGTCCTGTCTTCTTTGCTACCCTCAATTCATGCTGATACCAGAAGAGAACATTTTTTGAGCCTTTTGCATTACCAGACTTCTGTAGTGTCTGAAGTGGTTGGGAAGTGACAAAGCAACCCAGAGTCTGATTCTGATCTTCTCCAGTGATAATCTGTCTTCTTTCTCACATGCTAACCAACTCCAAAAGGTTCCTCTGATGCTCACAGTTGTGTCACTGTCTACTCTCTAACAATTGCCTCAAATGTGTGGGTAGACAGGAGGAATGAGAACATCAGCAGATCAGGAGGCAGCCAGAAAAATGCTCCTCTTGGCTGTGAATTCATCTTCCTCTTCTCGAAAAGTGGGTATTGCACATGCTGATAACCTTATATACTTAATAATTATTGTCCTGTTCACCTTGAACTGCAAAGCTGACCGCTGCTAGCTGCAGCTTGTGGTATCTTGATGAACTCTGAAGACATTTTCATTTGTTACATACAGAAAAAATGAACCACTTCCCAGGACAGGCAACGCTGTGCAGAATCATATGCTTGTCAAGGCCCTGTCTGAACCCATGACTTTAAACTAATAGAGCTGAAAAGTTTGTGAAACCATGCAATACCAGCTGGCTCAGTCCTGGGCTAATTTCTCAGGTAAATATGCACTTGACAGAAATTAGCTTCTACATTGGACGTTAACTGATACCTTCATAAATCTGATAACCCAGAGACTGGCTGGGCCATAAATACTGTGCCAACAGTCCTCCAGCTAGATTTTGGTAGTGACAYCTTTGCTTCCAAACTTCTGCATGCTTCAGATGCCAGCAGGATTCTTCAGCACTCAGAAATTAAAAAAGAAGCCCAATATTTCTGGAGAAATTACCTGGACATTTTTTCCAGATTTTAGAAGATCAAGGTAAAGATTCATCTTCCAAATGTTTACATAAAATTTAACAAGTATTTTATCATTTTATATGTTTATTAACTTGCAATTACACACTTGTCACAGAAGAACTAGTAAGTATCACTAGGTACCACGCTTTCCTGAAGGAAAAGAAATTGGAAGCCAGAATTAGACTCTGTGCTAATATGCTTCTGAAAATATTACAAGATTAAATGCACTTGTGATTAAAAATAATGATAAATACCCAGCATACTTAAAGCACTACTTTGACTTCATTTGCTTTAAAGAAAAAAAAAAGTCTACATATTATTGGAAAGATTTGTTTGGGAATAATTAGTTATCCTCATTGTTAACCTTAATGTACAACCATGTTTGTGTTGATAACATACAAATATGAACAAGAATTTTGATATTCTACTTATTCCACATCTTCCTTTGTCTCCAGTTGTTGCTTTGCATTTTCTTTTAAACTTCTAGCTTCACTGAAATAGCCAGATCTCTCTCTGAAATATGAATACCTAGCTTTTCTCCATAAAAGAGGACCGAGATTATTGTGTATGACATCCATCCAGGAATATTACTGTGTGTTAATTAGCTCATGCTATGAACAGTCATTTCAGAGGTTTAAAGGTTTGGGAGAAGGTTTTCTTCAAAATGAGGTTTACTATTTAGTTTATATTAATATCTAAAAAAAGAAAATAAAACCAGAGGTTATGGTATGATCTGTAATTAACTGAATTAGAAGGGACGGCACTAAAGAAAAATGTACTATGTTCCCACTGTGATTTTTTTCACCCTCCATCCTGGGACAATTAAGGGAACAGCCCACTCACAGATTTTCCTAAATTAAAAACATCAAAAAAGTATAGAATCAAAGTAATATGGATCAGTGGAGAATTTGGAAGCAATATTTTATTACAATTGCTAATGAACTATTTACTAGACTCATTTTCTTACATGTTGTAGAGTAATTAAAGAGATGCAACCTAGGTTAATGTGCCTCTTCCCATATCTGTGTTTGTATAAGAGTTAGCTAARTAAGCTCATCTGCAACAAGAATCTTCTATTCTCTGGTTTATGTTCAGAGTTTTTGTTTCCATGGTATCTTAATTTCACTTTTGGCTTATCTTAGGGAGTGTTCCAAGGGGATTGATCCAATGTCCATTGAAATGAATACATAGGCCAGACATGGAAAAGTATAGATAGTGGGGAAGAAGGGGAAAAAAAAAAAAAAAAAAAAGGAACATTGCTATACCCATTCCTTTCCCCAGATGAA